>NW_020955903.1:0-136383 GCF_003031625.1 Empidonax traillii | reverse complement strand
CATTTCTGACAATGTTATTTTAGTGGCTTCCCCACGTCAACCAAAAATTTTAATGAAAGTATATTTTTAATGGAAATGTATTTCTTGCAAGCCTTTTGGGTTTCCAGTGTTGAAAAACTGTGAACTCTTATACATTTTGCATAATCTGGAATGAAGAAAACTCCTAATTTGAGGAAAGCAAACCCATTTCCTCTCCTGGAAACCACCAACCCTCTCATGAGTAGAAAAACTCTACAAGCTTAATATATCCCAAGAAAAATAGTTGACATTTTCTGAACAATATCTGCGTCATTCCAGCTGACTCAGATTTTGATCTCGTCTCTCCACTTCCTTCTCTTGCTGTTGAGATAAGTCTGTTATATTTTTGCTCCCTGGCATTCAGAGTGTCCCTGACATTCACATTGAATACTGTCTGTAAAATGCTATTAGCAAGATGCTTATTCTACTTTAAAGTTGTTCTGATCGTAGGAAGAAGAACATTTGCAATTTTTCTTCTTAAACCTAGCTATTTATAAACTGCAGATTAAAACAGCATAGGGTAGAAATTATTGTCCCTATGTTACAGATGAAACTGAAGTACTGAAGGCCAGTTACGGCTAACATACTGCTAGTATACCCCTCCAGAAAGAAGCCTGCTGAAAGAAGAGCTTTTTGAAGTTCTATTGCTGTAATGCCACACTGGCAACACTGTTTGCATCTCCCACTGCTTCAGAGTGCCTCAGAGAGCTCAGGGTTTGGCAACTAACCAGATCCTTGTAGTCTGTCAGAGAAGTGAACTTCTCAACCTCTAGGATGTTGGACAAGATTGACAGAGCTGTTCAGTGTTTCAAAAGTAGAAGAAATGCATCCTCTGGAAGTTGGGTGTGTTTATTATCTTAATTCTGAATAGGCTTCATGTGTCTATGCTTTTTGAAACAGCCATAGCCTCTTTATGAATACAAAGGGCTGTTGTTGCTCTGGTTCATGCTGCTCACCTTTGCTTTCATTTCTCAGGAATGTTCTTTCTTGGCTAAGCCAATCACTGGCTCTACAATCTAGGTGGATTGTGAAATGAAGATCTATTTAATTTAAGACCAGCTCTGGGAGGTATGTGTTTTGTCTAACCCCATGTGTCCTCTGTGGGCCAAAGAAAAAAAAAAAAAGCAAGATAGAAAGACCCTTTCCGAAGGCAGCTCATCACAAGCTGGGACTGGATGAGAGGCCTGTGTCTCCAGTCTCTACTGAAGAAACCTAGAACAACGAATTCTTATAAGGGTAAAATTTACCTCAGTCATTCTATCCTGTGCCACAGCTTTTGAATTGATCACCAGGACTTCTGTGTGCTCAGTTCCTGTGTTTTTGGCCCCCTGCAATTGATCTCAGGTAACTATTGTGATGAAAACAAGAAAATACACAGACATCCTAAGTGAACTATTTTATTTTTCTGCAACCCTTAAGTAAAATAAGTGCTGCTTTGGTTACTCTGAAAGGCTGAACAGATGTCTAGCTTAAGGTATCTGTCTTTAAAGTAGTACCTTAAGCTATCTAGGAAGAGAGAAGATTTAATCATCCCTCCAGGTTGTATTTTCACTTCCCCGTAGAACAAAATCCTGGGACAGTTCTTTATGACAGCATTTGCTATGACAAGGAGTGTCTTTAAAATGACTAGAGACCCATTTGCTACAGTGAACGGTAAATGAGAAGGGGCAGTGTCTATCAGTAGGTGGAAATATAATTCCAGAGTTGCATTCTGTGAAAGTGGAAGGAAAAAAAAAGGCTAGTGTAACAAATCCATGGAAGTAGCTGGGATTACGAAGCAACCATCTTTTCTATAAACTGGATTAGCCAGAGGCAAAATGCCCTCCTCAGTCACTGATTGCCAGACCTTAATTTATTTTTTTATTTTTTGTATTCAGAAATCTCTAGAAATTGGATAAAGAGAAATTTACTGCTTCAAAGTGTACAAATATCAGTTCCTGCAGGCACTCTCTCGGGATTAGAGTGTTGTTTGGCAACTCTCAGATTGGGGGATTTGGAAAGCTGAACTGCAAAACTTCACTCACACTAGAAAATAGTTATTGTTATTGCCAAGTAGCAGCGGTAGTAGCTCTTGGGCCAAGTTGCTTTTACTTTGTAAGAAGTTCTAGGCACTGTTAGGGAACTAATATCTTGGACTGTAGAAAGCATCAGGGCTAAAAAGTTCATAGTATTTCATTCTCTTGCTGTTGCAAAGCAGTCTTTTCACCGATCATTTTACAAGCCTTTATGTTTCTTGAATGCTTTTATTTTAGTGGAAACTTCTACCATAGTGACTGTGACAAGACAGGAGTTGTTCTCCCATCTGCAGTGTGCAGAGTCCTGTGGCAAGGTGAAGTCACTGAGACTTTCCTTGACTTTTGTTTGAGTAATTTTCTCTGGAACCCTTATTCTCAATCATTGTGTCATTAAATAAAAACTTGGAGAACGTATTCCTTTGTGACAATCACCCAAACCCAGGTGGAACTTTGTGGCCCTTAGCTGAGCATTGTTTTGTTGTTAAGGCCATAGAGCTACTCGTAGGAGTTATGTTTTCAACAAATTGGCCTGGGAATCCTCAAGCTGTGCAGTCCTAAGGTGGTACCAAACCACATTTGCCTTGGATCGGCTCCCATTGGTTCTGGGGGGGTGACAGAACTTCCTTTGGGAGTTAGGTCAAGATGAAACATGGCTTATCTCATTAGCACTGATTCTGTATCTTCTACAGCCGCTTGTACTTGGTGCTGTAGGAAGGACATTTATTAGAAGGTATATGCACATTGATCTGTGTTAGTATCCTCTTGAAGGGAATTCTTTTGCCAGTGCTTCCTTTGGCTCACCCAGTATGCTAATCTTCACATGGAAAACTATTTGTAAAATAGTGTTTTAATAGAAGTACAAAGCATTCCTCACCTGGCTGTTGCTCTTGGTAAACCATCAGCACTACCATGTCCTGCAGGTATCAAGGACGTACATGGATACTGAAGTCTGAGTTACTAAGAGTGATGGGAATTGTTTTTTAAATAAGCTTATTTAATTAATATTGAAACTACACCTTTAAAAATAACCTGTATGTTGTGTCATCAAACTGCACATTCCCTTTTGGTAATCTGTCACACGTTTTTATGGTTCCTGTCACTTGCTTGCAAGCTTGGAGACTGAAAAATAGGACAACAAATGTATTAGATGGGGTTGTGATTCCTGAGAGCAACCCCTGCATTTTATCTCATTTCAAATGTGGGCACTTCCACTACTTTATGAATGGTAGCTGTTTATATACACAGTAAGAGTGAATGTTCTCACTGATGTAAATTGATCCAGTGCCACTTCAGACCTTTAGTCCCATTGCAAGTAAATTACAAGTGCTATGGTCATTTTGAGTTGGAGACATTAATCCAAATCAGTGACAACTCATAGCTTAAATTCCCTTATAATTCCAGTCTGACCCAAGTAGCTACTGACAGATTTCAAAAGCTCGTTCTAACATTTTACATTTTTGGGTAACTTAATTTATTGGTTTTTTTTTTGTTTTAGTGGTTTTGTTCTTTCTAGTTTAAATCCTTGTAAGTACTGAACCCCCATCAGCTTGGCAGAAAAGCAGCTGCTTTCTACAATCAAAACTCACAATCATCAGAATCTTGGGTCTTATGTGAAAAGCATATTTTTTTTTAATTCTTAGGTTGGACTCAGTAAGGGAGATACAACAACTCTGTTCCTTAAACAAAGAAAAAAAAACCCAAATTGATAAAATGTCTTAAAATTCTAAGTCTGGTGTGTGATAGATCTGCAGTTTCAGAAATGGGAGTTTTACACTTCTGGAAAGCCATGATCCCATAGTGGCAGCCTTCCCAGCATGAAGTATTCCTGTCTTGTCAAAGAAGCTTTGGAAGGAACAAATGCTATTTCATCAGCATCTAAAAAAAACCCTCTGTGTTAGTGGTGTTCTGTGTATGCTTCAAATAACGTGGAGAAATTATGTTACATGATGGCCTAGCAATTAAAGGGCACAGTTGGTTGTCATCTTTGTAACATCGCCTTGCTGGTGTCTGTCTCACAGCCAAAAGTATTTTGTGTGGCTGAGCACAGAATTTCCCCACAGGCAAAATCCCCCTCATCTTTCATTCCATTCCACAGACAGGACAAAGAGTTTTTTCCAAGTTGTGTTGTCCCTTTTTTAGACATCTTCCAAAAATTAGGCCAGAAGAGATATTCCAGCCTCCCGCAGATGGTGCATGAGTTTATTCTGAAGGGCTGGCGGCCAGTTTGCTGCCATTCAGCAGTCTATACTGTGGTGACATGGATTTTTGCCACATGCAGATTTTTCTGGTGTTTTGCTATATTTCCAAAGAAAAATAGTTTAGGGGAAAAAAAAAAGCACACTCAATGCTGTTGTTGTTATAAGTTTCAAAGTATAGGCAGCGAGTATAAAAACTTTCTCCCTCTTTCCTGGTTGTATTTTTGTTTAGAAGCTGTATAGCTTCTAAAAACTAACAGTCTCCTGGTGTCTTAAAATGTTCATGCAGATTGATTCTGTAAGGGGCAATTCATTCAATATGCCTTCCTCTTCTTATCTAGATTTAAATATGACACATAAAATTGCAGTCTTATATTCCTTATTGCTTAAGAAAACCAAAGAAACCTCTTTTATTGGATAAATAGTGTGTTGAAGTCCAGTTGATTATTTGATGAAACGATGTACAATTACGGTATGCCACTGATTCTCTGTGCTGATATTTTCTGATATCTATTATTTTTGTGTGTAAAGATTCACCAGAGAAGACCTACCTTCCCTACCTTGGATATATGTAACAAAGGATTTCAGTGCGTATTCTTAGTCAGTCTCTCCTTTTTGTCTCCCTGTTAACATTCAGCCCTTCTTGAACACAAGAAATGACATGAAAATATCGAAACAGTCCCTTCTTCGTCATCAGGCAATTCTAGCCTTAGGAAAGCAATTAAGTACCATTTTTAAAGTCCCAGTTTAGAACCTAGTTATTAGGGTTTTCTCCTTTAAGAGACCATGTACAGGGTATGAGCTGAAAGCAGGGGAGTATGCTCCTAATGCACTGTGAGAAGAGCCTTGGTGGAGCTTACAGGAACACTGCTGCTAGTGTGTGATGCCTGTAGCACTGGGGACTGGGAAGTCTAAGCAAGTTCGACAGGGTGACTCCAGATCCCCTGGAATATGACATCACCAAGTAGATGTACCTGGAAATGCAAAAGGAGAAATAGATGTTGGCTTTTCTAAACCTGTAAGATAGGATCACTAACCTGCTTCTTGCATTTAAAAATGCCTCTGAGTGTCAGTGACAGACTACAGCTGGATGATTTGGAGAGGTGTGGATAGAGCTTTAGAGCTGCTCAATACCTTACCTCAAATGATGAAAGGTTTCACATTCTCAAAGCTATCCACACCTTCCTTTCAAAAACCTATGTCCTTCAGACTTCTCTGCGCCTCCCAGTGTTGATTTTCAATCATTAAGGAGCATGTACCTTCATGCAGGTGATTCATTCCTTCCCTATCACTTCTCTTCTGACATTTGAAATTGGATTTTGCAGAGGTACGACTTTCCTCTAACTGATAAGAAAGGTTTGTTTCTGGCAAGATGGATTTTCTGTCTTGCTCCTTTCCTCTTTCCCTTTATCTGCCCCCTTTTGCATTGTTCTTGCTGTTCTTTGTCTTCGTTTTTTTGTCTTCTTTCTCCCACCCACTCTCTTGTCTACTTTTTCTCTACTTTCTCCTCTGTTCTTCATGTGTCTCTTCAGACTTCTTTCACAGACATTTCTGATGCTCTGCCCTCTTACCTGAACTCCTCAGCCTGGAGCTGATGCAGTGGCTATACAGATTGCAAAAAAGAAAGTCCAGCTCCCTCCTGCCAGCTCTGGCCTGTGTGTCACAGCCAGATTAAGGTCTTTTTTTCTAGGTACACATTGGTTTCATTGACTTTTTCAGTAGGAAGATTTTTTTTCACTCAGAAAAGTATGTTTGTTTGGGACCAGCACATACAGTGTAAGAGATCCTGGTTCAAGCTGTTGCCTTCAGATTTTCAGCAGTGACTTATGCCTTGGTCATTATTTCTTATTAGAGTTTTAGTTTTTATAAATTACTGAAGGTTAGTTGATGACAAAAAAAGTCTAGGCCAAATAAATTGTAGCTTAGGGATTCACCTGAAAGAAGGGCACCAAAAGGGCATTAATGAATTAGTCTGCCACTCTGTAGTCTTTAGTTCTTTTACTTTCCAAATGAAATCTATTTTCTTTTCTGCCCTTTTTTCCCTCCCCAAAGTGCAGGAGAAGTAAATACCATGTGTGGGAGCAGAGAGTTCCTTTCACCTATCCTCTGGGTGTAGGCATGAGTTTCTTGGAAGGACCAGATATGGATTAGCCCAGGCTCTGGGGAATGCTATGATCTTTTCTCTGTCCGGTGAGTCTAGGGGACTAAAGCTTTTTCAGTGGGAGTAGGAGGGTGTACAAAGATGATTTTTACTGAGTGTGAAATAAAGGAGAGCTGGAGTCTGAAAACCTTGCATTGGTCACAACCAAAGGGGGAGCTAGAACAGGAGCTCAGATCTTGAGGCTGGGTAGGGCAGAAATGAAGAAATGGAGCCGAAAGATGAGTGGTGGGGAAAAGGGGAGGGAAGGAAAGTAGCTGACTATGCTGGGATAGCTGTGGTGGCCAGCTTAGGAGACCCAGCAACGGAGCAGGAAAGACTCATTATCAGGGAGGATGGAAAGATGGAGCTATTGACGTGTGTCAAGGCTGGATCAGAGCACTGGAAATTGAAATGCATTGCTGTGGCAGGTGGGATAGCAAATAAGTGAGCCTGGGAATGGCTGTAGCTTGAAGCTGCGTGCACGGGCTGCTTGGCAATGCTTCAGGCTCTGTGTCGGTGTGACTTGGTGTGATTTTCTATCAATCACATGCATTTCAGGGCTTACAGGATGGGCTAAGGGAGATGGAGAAAGGCAGCCTGCTGAGATCCCTCAGCCCTTCTCACAGTGGGCTGCGTTGCTGGCCAAGCATCCTTGGCAGCCTGCCATTGTCAGCTGAGCTTGTTAGGATCATACCAGCACCTTTCAGAGCTGAAGGAGATCTGAGCAGAGTGGCTCTTTTGTTTAGTAGGAATCACACAGGCAAAAGCATGAGCAGCAGTACTGAAAAGCAACACCTTCCTCTTTAATATAATCTTTTCTTATGTATGTGTGCTTGACTATGACTCTCAAAGGATAACTCATTTAAAAAGTTTCTCAGAAAATGTAGCCACATGAAGTGATTTACAATCTCGCTTCTGTCACTGTACCTTTCATTGAAACTGGGAGACTTTTATCGAGTCTTTAATTTACCTCAAAGTTTTATTCCATCATTGCTCTATTTTCAATTCCATTTTTATAATAACAGGACTTTCTTTTATTTACATTGGTGAAACCTTGAATTCATAAGCTGTCTGAGTGATTTTAATGTAGAACAAGGCTTTATCACTGCATATAAATATATTTAGCCTGAGACTTGTTCAGAGTAATCTTTTGTGGTCTCAGAATAAATGTAACATTTTTTATGTGTACATATCACTAGATTTAAAATGAGATTTATGACATTCATTGCCATTGTTAGAGGATGGGGGGAAATATGGGGAATATTTTCCCACTGTTTAAGACTGTACTACTTTGAAATAATAAACCATTCTCTCCTTCTTCAAAGTAATTTTATAGTTATGTTTAAAAAACACTGTGACTTTGTCTACTGCATTTGTAATTTTCACACTCAGTCAGAAAAAGACACTTTCAAAAAGGTTTTTTGTTCATTATTGTTCGTATTAAAATACAGTCAGTGGACCATGACCAGCAACAAAGCCTCGACATGTGTTCTGTGCTAGGCAAGGGATAGTTCATGGTGCAGTTGGATACTCTGGGCAGAAAACATTTTCTCATTCTTCTTCCCTGCTTTGCAAGCAAGATATTGTCACAACAGACATTCAGCCTCCTATTTCAGTGTCTCACTACCAACCGAGAAGACAGCTTGCTGAGGGAGCTTAGCCAAGGTCACAGAGGAAGTTTATTTACAGCAGAGCCAGGAACTAGACCCAGATTTTCACTAAGTCCAGCATGAACATCAACTCGACCAAAGCTTCCTTAAGTGTCTTGCCTGCTGCTGGATTTCTCCTTTGGCTTGTTCAGGTTTATTGGCAAACTTGCTTGGTTGTCTCCTCGAGCAGATAGTGCTGATTTTACACTTTTGGAAAAGTTTGGAGAAGTTGTGTCTGGTGCTATTAGCTCTGCAGGAAACGTTCTGATCGATTTATCAATTGTGCTGTAAAATGAACTGTGCAACTGTTGTATTTTTATTAGAGAAGTGACACAGACGAATTTTGTCACAAGATTTGCTCGATAGCTGCTTCACCAGGAGCTAGGAGAGCCTTTCAAGAGAGAGCGCCTCTCAGTTATGGATATTCTGTCTTCTTTTTAGTTTTCTTGTCACAAAAAATATATGGTAACTACCAGCATACGTGAAATTGTGAGTGGCTAAAACTTTCTGACCTGTGTGGAAGAAGTACAGAAAGAGCTGAGGGAACAGTAGCCTGAGCCTCCAGGTTGCTTTGGTGCCTTGTAAGGGAAAGGTGAGTTCTGGTGGAGAGTAAGACTCCTGGAATGACACTGTGGGTGCAGAGGTGGAAGTAGCTGATCCACATCCCTTTTCTCTGTATGAAACACTGTCAGTGTTCAGCCTGTTGTGTCCATCTCCTTGGGGATCTGTACCCTGTCTAAAGATCTTCGAAAAGAAACAGAAAGAAGCAAGCGTTATGTGAGCAGGCTTACAGTGAATACACAGGGACTTGCAGCTTCTGCGGAAAATGCCTGCTGATGGACACATTGGAGAATACTGGAAACTGCTGCACATGGATGGAGCTGTCATTTTTCACTCAGAATCAAACAGTGTGAATTGCACCCCATGTATGTGTTACAGGTGCACGACTAGATGTTCTGTGTTTAGCCCACCTTCATGAGCCGGTGCTTTCTGCACACGCTGCATGGGGCTGATGGGGTTGGTGGTTTCCATGTGTCCCCTGTGTACTTGAACACATATTTTCTGTAGGCAATACCAGATCTTTTTCATTATTATGGAGTCAGGATTCCTGGGAAGACTGTTACTGAGCTTTTCTAGGTCAGACCCCATCATGATAAATATCAGTGGTGTTCCTCCAAAGTCAATGTACTGGCACTGATTTAAGGTTTGACCTGTTCTTACCTATATTCTTTTGTGAATGTTTCTGTCACTAATGTACTCCAGTAAGTGCCTGCTAGATATATTGAAATAGGTTACCAATGAACTTCTTTCATGCCTGCTTTTAGAAAATGCGTTTCTCAGACTATTTTTGATAATCTTTGTTCTCTCCTTTCCAGCAGATCGTGCTTTTGATGTGTTTGTAATCGTGTATTATTTCTTCAAGGTAATGTTTGGAATCTCCTTTCACTTCTAAGGCAAACTGTCAGCTCTAGGGCTGTTACCAGTTTTGCACTCTTACTTTGCATAGTTTTCACTTAAAGGGCAATTGCTTGTTTCTTTTTGTCTGTCTTTTTTGGGTTTTCTTGAGATGTGGCTTTTTTTTGGTTGGTGTTTTTTTTCCTTTTTTTGTGTTTCTTTCCTTCTCAGTAGCAGAAGGTTTGCTTTGTGATTAGTATCCTGACTGGCAGATAATGGAATTGAGCCACAGTCCCTTAAGTGCAAGAATTTGCTCATTACCCATTGCAACTGGCTGTATTTCATAGTATTGTAAAGAGATTTTATTTTGCCTGGGTAAAAAGAGCCAGTAATTGAATTTGTACTAAAATATTTATTTTCCTACTGATCCTATCCAACACTAGCAGATGGCTGATAGGCACACGGTGCTTAAAACTTTGAATGAGATTTGTAATGTTATAAAAAAAATCTGGATGGCTTTTGAGTGAGCCTTGATACAAAGTAGAAGATTTCTGTCTACTGTCTAGTTTGAATTTGAATTGAGAATGCAACTGTGACAAACCCTGGTGACAACAAAGAACTGGAAATGTTTGCTCTTCTTTGCTGATTGGCAATCTTATGGTAATCTTGTCAGATCACTTGAATATCACTGAATTTCATCCAGAGATTCCTTTCTTGCAGTATGTTTGGGGTTTGGTTTTGTGTGACTTTAGCTATACTCTACCTGGACAGTTTCTTGACACTTGGTCTCATATAGACAGTGTATTTCAGTGGAGTTTTCACATCAATATCTAAATTAGTTTAGTTTGATCACTAAAAACACAAGATTATGCAGAGTGAGAGCTGAGCAATCACTCTGGGGAGGTGCAAGTGGAGTGGGACAATCTCCTCATCACTGTTACTCAGTGGGGTGTCCTGGAGCTACACAAAATATTGAAACTTCAAAAAATCCTGAAAGAATCTCACCAAAGTCTAACCATAACCTCCTCCATGTGAATTTGGCTAAAGTATCCTATTAATTCTACTGGGAGATTTTATGCCTTTGGGTTTTATGCCTATGGGGTTTTATGCCTTTGTTTTATTCAAAAGTATGGAGCTGGCACTTTTTCAACTTCTGACAGGCCCCAAAATGGTGGTTACTCTAAACAGTGGTGGAACCATCTCTGAAGCAGAGTTTTTGCAGGCAGCTGAGGAACAGCATGTGGCTGTGTCAGATCAGTGCAAAGGTCTTTCTCATCCCATACTGTTCCCACAGCAAGGTCCCCCTTGCAGATGCTGAGAGAGGGAGTTAACAAGCATAGTATGTTTTGAATGACCCGTCCCTTGGATAGCTTCCCAACTTCTGGCAGTCTCTAGCTAAGGGTTTGCCTAGATCAGGTGTTGCAACCAGGCCAATGTATTTACTAGTACCTGAGAGACCTGAACTCCAGGAATTTGGCTAATCCATTTTTTAATCCTCTTATTTTTCAGCTTGTGTAATAACCCATTGTGCTGTATGGAAGGAGTACCTCTTGTTTCTTTTGAACTTGCTGCCTTGTCATTTCTCTGGATGCCTCCATCTCACTGACAGGAAAAGCAATGAACAAAACCAGCTTCATATTCCTCTTCCCCCATTTTTGATTTTACAGACTTCTATTGAAATACCTCTCTGCCATCTTCCCTCCAGGCTCAGCTATCCGTATATGTAAAGCCTCCTCTTAAATGAAGCTGTCTCGACCATTTTTGATATTCCTATTTTCTTATCTGTGTCCTTCTTTAGATGGAGTGGTGAGAACAGTGCTTAAAGCCTGAATTCCGGTGGACTGGGAACATAGATTGGTATGTAATGAGAGTTCTACAAGTGAGTGCATCCCTAAACATTACTTCCATAGCTGTAGCACAGTCATCAGCAATAATCATCCCTGTTTTAAAAACATATCCTTCCCCTGGCTACTTGTAGAGCTGATAGTTCACCTTTGAGAGATATACAGTGATGGGTTTTTACTGTTCTGCAAGTAAAGAAATCTTAGATGTACGAAATGAAAGATTCTGAACTGCCTTTAAACTCGGAATAAGAAGCCCAAAAAATATTGGATACTTGGGTCACTTATTAGGGACAGCGTTTTTCTCTGTCATATCTTGATTTAAATTGAATGTGTCATTTGGCATTAAGCAAAATGTGAGTTGTATCTTGAAAGACAGTATAACTCATAAGTAGTGTAGCCATAAGCCAATTGATGGCTTACTTATAAGCAGGAAAATCTAATATCCTGCTTTGCTGTAGGGTATGTGATTTTCTGTATATACTCCACACTCCTGTAATTGTTTGTTGTAGAGGATGGTGAATTTGCTACTTGCCATGAGCTCATTTCTTGTCTTAATGCAGTTAATATAGATGAATTTATTTTTAAGGATTCTTTGAAATGTCACTCATATTTTACAGTTTTCTGAATATAATCTTCAATTGGCAAAGGGAATCTGCAGAAAAAATGACTACAGGCCAAAACATTTATTGAATTAAACTATCACTGAGTTTATTTAGAAAGATCCATATGAGGCTTCAGATTTTTTGGCCAGTCCCAGAAAGATATACAACCAAATATGAAATTTCTCACAAAGCAAACTACCTCATAGCAAATGGGTTTAATGACATTTTGCTCAGAAAGATTTAAAGGCGAATGCCAGAAGAATTTACAATGTAACCATAATCTGGCTTCTCTGTCAGGAGAGGAGACAAAAAGTGTATTTCACAAGCAGTTGCAGGGAATAATATGAAAAATAACGTTAGATCCATGAGTGTATATTTGAACTGAGTATGAAATGCTTGCTCAATCAAGAAATAGAAAATTAACTGTGCAATTTTCAGTTATTTGACACACTTATAAACATTGACTATAATAGAAATAATTCCATGAAATAAAAGTAATAGTAATATTATAGTTTCTAATACTTCTAAATAACAAAACAAAAAATATTCATGGGCCTTTCATAAGTATGACCATTTTCTGACATCAGAAACTACCTATTTTTTTGTTTACTACCTGTTTTATTGTTTACTACCAGATGAGCCATTAACTCATCTTCAAAGAAGCAGAAGGAAATAATTGACACCAGAATAGGAAGGTGTACTTTAGACAGTGATAAATTAAGTTGCAGAGAATGGTTCTACCATTAAAACCCTTGGGAGTTTCAAAGTTGTGATATAAACCACCACTAATGTTTTTTTTAAAAAACATATTTAAAAAACAATAGTGCTTGCAATTAAGTATAAAGTCACATGCAATGCACTCACAAATTTGAAAAACAAACAAACAAACAAACAACCAGCTTTGCTTTTGAATGAATCACAGTTCCTTATGTCAATAAGACCGTGTGAAAGGACCTTCCAGCTGAGTGTAAATCACTGTATGCCTGTACCCTTAATCAAATGTAATAGCTACCATTCAGTGGCATATGTTAGTGGTGGAAAAAGCACTACTGTGTGCTTAATTTCTGTGTTAGAGATAGAAAATTAGGAAAGCCTAAGGCTGGGGTTTAAAGGAGAACCCACTGTGAGATTCTCCTTCCACTTGCCCTCTTTAGGAAGAAGCACTACAAATAAAACAAGAGGCTGCTCTACCTGTGAATGGCCATTCTTCATGTAGAACATCCTTGCTCCTTGATTAATAGCATGTTTCCCTGTGATTTATAACCATGCCTGCATTCAGGTGGCATCAGAACAGCAAGGGGAAAAAAAAAAAAAAAGAGTCAGGTTTATTAATAGGGAACCCACATAGCTACTTGCTTTTGCTCAGAGTCCTATAATCACTGTCAGCATAAGAAGCAAAATTTGTACAAAATATAAGGGGCCAGATGAAGATTCAGCACTGGCTGGTATGAGACATACTGCATGTGTGGCCCAAGTCTGAGCCCAAGGATTCCAGCACTCCAGCACTGCCCTTGCTGCATACTGCTGGTATAGTCTGGGCTTTGCATCTGGTCTGGTGGAACTTGTGTTTTGTCCTTCTGCTTAGCACAGGGAGTGTTTTTAATTGAAATGTGAAGGACCATAAAAGAGAGCATGGCAAAGGAGGAGAAAATAATAGTGGAAAGTTTAGGAAAGTGGTAGACTCTGCTTTAGAAGGAAGGAGTGGTTTTAAATTGTATTTTGATCCCAATTTGCCCAGGTTCATGGCAGGACAGTAGCTCTCAAACTGCCTGATGACATCTTCTATATTGAGGAGGCACACCCATTTTTTTTTTTAAAGTCTGATCAATGTTTCATGTATTAACTTTTCATGTTAGTGTAATTAGTTACCTAAAACACACTTTAAAGCTGATAAAATGGTGTAAGCAGTCAGCTTTATGCAGTTGTACTGACTGCTTTCCTAAAGGCATCACAGCAATCACAGCAGAGGGCATGGAAAGCAGAGAAGGCTGACAGTGCCAACTGCAGCTGGAAATGTTGCCTGTGTTTCTCTGCAGGAAAAAATGTTGCCTGTGTTGCTCTGCAGCTAGTTTTCAGAGAAGATTGATATCAGCAATTGCATATGGACGTGACTGACGGTTGCAATGGCACCTTTAACCTTTTCCTTCGTTTGGAGTTAGCTGTGTCCCCTCCAGCTCTTCATCACTTAGCAGACCTGAAGAGGTGTTCTGGGGGTTTTCAGATGTGACAATAACAGGGCATTGATATTCTTCCACTGGATGCTCAAACTGATATGTAGACACAAGAAAGAGAAATTTTATCAAGTGCTTGGGTGACCTGAGTAACCTGCAGCCTCCATTGCTGCAGGATGCCCAACTGCATTGTCCCATTTTCCTGACTGCCTGCTCTTCAGAGGTCTGGCTTGCTTGGGAGAAATAAAATTGGCATTGAGCTTTGAACAGGGGACTGAAATTTTATTTATATCCAGTGAGGTGCCAAATAACATTTATAAGTGAATAGCTCCTTCTGAAATGTGCTCTGTTATAGCTACCTTGACTTTTCTAGACATTTGGCCTTAGATTCATTCTCCCATGGGACCATATCCTCTGCAAGACATTTCCTATTGTGTGCCAAAACCCTGTACAGGTAGTGGATTGGGGTATAAGGGTGTTCTCAGTATACTCTTCAGAGGAGTTTTTGTGACATTGTCTTGCTATGGGAAGCAGGATCTGTACTTTTCCCTGGTATTCTCATTATCCGTAGGGAAAAAAGCTTGGAAAAAAGGTGTGGGAAGTCCCTGTGCTTTCATGTCCACAGGCAGACTCAAAGAATTAGAATGTCTGTAATGCCATATTTCACCTAGAAAAGCTGTCTGCAAGGTGCTTATGGGACAATTGGCACTGGGGGTACACAACTTTCCAGACATTTTTCAGGTGTAGAGTTAGGTGCCTGTGTGTAATTTCAGGCTTGGAAAATGTAGAACTAATATTTTTGGGAATGGTATTTTAATCAGAAAGAACTGAGCTGCTTATAATCTTTTGGCCTGAAGTAAGTGGAAGTAAGAATAAGGCTGGAATAAAAGAGAAGAGTAAGATTTTTTGTTTGCCATTGCTGGTGGTGTCATTACTTGCCTCAGTCATACTGGGCAATGGTTTGATGCTCCAGAGGTAAAAGCAATATAGTAACCACTCTGACCTGTGTTTATTTCTGTTTGAACGTTATTCAGACCCTCAAAATTATTTTAACAACAAACAAGTCCTCTTCATCTGTGAATTCACTGTATGAAAGAAGTTTGTTTATAAACAATTTTCTGCTTTGTTTCTGATCTTTACATTTCAGTCTACTCTATTGGTATTAATTTTCTTAAAAAGATACTTCAAGTCTGCAATGGAACAAAGAAGGACACATGCCAAAAGTTTGCCTTCAACGTTTTTTGCGGTTGGTGTTAATTTTTGAGCCATTATTCAAGCAGCTGTCCAGGTCAAGTGAGTTCAAGCATGTTTCTTCTGTGCCACTTGCACTCCAAGACTGCAGTGAAGAGAAGTCTGCAAAATATTAAGCATTTGGCAGTGCCTTCTAGTTGTATTAGATTATAACTGTATCAGTCATACGATTAAGAGGAAGTGACAGGTAAGCAAAATGAGAACAAAAGGCTCATGCTGTTAGAAGCAAATGTCACCATGTCATACACACTGTACCTGTATATCAAAGCTCCCTCTAAAATTACATATAAGAGAAGGAAAATATGAGATGGAACATCTGTGTATTTGTTGATATATGTTCATGTGTGTTTGTACAGTTTTTGTGTACTATTCACTGACATTCACTTGAAGTATATGTGTCTGTTTCTGAGTGTGGAAATCAATATACCCATGGAATTGTGGCACAGCTTGTAACAGCCTACTGGAATTGGAGCATAGTGACATCTTTGTACAGCCCACTGGTCTGTTTACCAGTTTGAAGTTTTTTAATACAGGCCTTTTTATTTTCTCTATAATTAACTGATTTTTTTGAAAGGTATTTAGCAAACTTTTAAAGTTTTTGCTTCTCAGGTTTCTTACAAGCTCCAAATGAATCCAAGTAAAATATGCAGTTTATTAGAAATTACTGCATTTATGGCTTACTTTTTAAACGAGGACTCTATGTTGTAACATTTTATAACAACATTTTTCAAGTTACAAGTTCTACAACTAAGTAAGGGAGCTTTCACAAACACACAGCGATTGTGGAACTTAGTTTGGTAGATGTTGGTCTGTAATATGTGCATGGGGGTGGAAACAGCTCAAGTTGGCTCCTAATAGTCAAGGTGTTGTAAGCTCACAACCTGGAGTGAGTCAGAGAGGCAGAAGCCTGACAACCCATTTTGGGGTGTACGAAAGAAGGTGAGATAGTAGGAGGCCCTGCCCAAAATAAATGCCTTTGTCTTGGCTAGGGAGGGCGGAGGGCTCCTTGTCTGTTCTTTCAGAATTAGTTGTGCCAAGCCTTCAGGCTGCTTTCAAAATATCTTCACTTGGCTGTCAGCCACGGGGCATATCATATTTTTCAGAGACATTAGAGAGTCATACAGAGGCAGGAGATGGTGAGGTTTCTTGGAGACCCTACCATCACATTGCTAGTTGACAACTCAGCTGAGTGTGCAACAGGACAAACTGATGCTGTTGTTTTCCTGCTCACATCCTTCCTCCCATATCTTGGGATTTTAGCTAACCAGGAGAAGATGAGGAGAAGTGTTGTACTGACAGCCATTAAGCAGGTGCATGACACCTGACATTCTTGAGTATTCCCTGTGGGTTTGGCTAATCCATGTTATTGTCATGGCTCATATGGCAGTGTATGTTCCAGTCCTCCAGTTGCCCATATCAGTGTCAGCGTGGTCCCACAATAGAGCCTTTTTGGGTTGGGAGGAGGGTTCAGTTTTTATTTTTTAAATTCTGAAACTTCTGCGCACATATACACCATATATGAGTGAAAGTGAAAACATGAAAAAGCAGAGAATGTGAGTTGAACATTGAAAAGGAAACAATGTTTAGGAGCAAACATTGAATAACATTAATTCCCTTCTGTGTTCCTAACCAGTACTGTCATATAATGTTAATGGTTGGATTCAGAGAGGAAAGAAGTGCAGTATTTACTACTGGTGATTCACACAAGATGCTCTCAGAAATCCTGAAGATAAGTGGAATTTTTCTTCCTTGAGATGCCTAAGTTAAGTATATTTAGAATATATGTAGACTAGCTTGAGCCTGTCCTGTCATATTTCCACAGATATAAAATGAAAATGCCACTCAGCTTTTGTGTTACCATATATAAAGGTTAAATCTATGTATATCATTCACTTATAAGCCATTTGGAAGAAAATTTCTTGTGGTGGTAACAGCAGTCAAAAATTTTGTGCTGCTGCTGGATAAGGTATTTTGATTTATGTATATTTATAGTAACAAAAGCAAAAAAGAACCAACTCCCATTTTGAACACTTAACATGTGTGCAAATGTAAGAAAGAGCTATTCCTTTTATGTCACTTCAAAACAATTATCTTAAATTTTTTTTTCCGATTTTCTAAAGATGTGCCTAAAAAATCAAGACAGATATAAACTCAATCAGCTAAGGAGAAATTAATTTTCCCTAAAAGGAGACTAGGGGTATTTAGTATTGGCATACCTGCCTACAGATGGTTTGAAGCTCACCTCAGTGCCTGATGCTGAGGCACCAGAGCTGGTCAGCCAGGCTGTCAGGGATCTATTTCTGATTGCAGTTCAAGTTAGTAGCTGAGCTTCTCTTCATTTTGTGCAGGTGTCGGACTCTGCAACTTCATATCTTGGGATGCTGTATTGATTAATATTGTGCAAGAGATGTGTATTCTTTTTTTTTTTTTTTTTCTAGCAAACATACCTGTACAAGTCATATATTAATGCCCAGGGTATTCTGTAAATACCATTCATAATTCTGCTCTGAAGTAACTTTCTGTGAAGCCATTTTCCAGTCTGTTTCTTAGAGAAAAACAAATATATAACAGAACTCTGAGGCTCCTTTCCAGTATTTCATTTGCCGTCTTTCAAATGTCATCCTGGGAGCAGTGAGACAAGAAAAGACTCTTTTCTTCCTTCAAGGTCTGCAGTGAATAGTGTAAAGCCACGTACAATGTATTTGGAAGAAGCTTTATATATTATGACAAGTGAGTGTATCTCCAGGGTGCTCTGCTGTTGTGAAATGTAGTTCTAAGCCACATCATCTATTAAGTCGCTGAATGTGGTGAAATTTCTGAGGTTCTTAGAGATGAAAAGCAGATGAAAAGACCCCCATGACTCAGTTCTTATGAATGCAATGAAATAAGATTATCAGCCTAAATTGTCCCTATTAATCAACAGTGTAATATCACAGTGATAGCCTCTGTGAATCTTCAGAGCTTTGGGACTGTGCTGGGTAGAAGGAGTCAACTGACAGTTTTGGGGTCATGTACTCAGTCTGAGTCTCAAACTCTGTTCCACCTTAAAAAAAAAAGAAAAGAAAGCATATGTACTCCTTGCTCCTGAGAAGGTGTTCACATGGTTAGGAAATGCATGATTATAAATCTCTTTCCACAGAGAGAGAGAATTGTTGGGTTTGGAGAAGGTTTGTTTTTTTCCCCATCCTCTGTTCTCTCACAGTTTCTTGTTTCTTATTATGACATGAAATTCAGCCTTTCAAAATTTCCCATGCCAGCCAAAGGAGGAGATGACTCTGTGGCTATATTTTTTTTCTGTCATGCTGAAAATGATTCAGTGTTGACATAACTTGCACTGATGTACATACCTACATTCATGCATTTATACCTTCACCCTGATTTTCAGTTTTTAAGAAAAATAGTCTGATAAATATGTTTCAAATGAAAATGATCTGTCTTCTCACTGATAATCAGAGCCCAGTACTGCTGTCAGTACTTTAGCTATAATACCTGGCATCCAAGGGATAATAAATACCTTCTTTAATCTTTTTTAATTTGCTGTCAGTGTGTGTGTACTTGTCTGGGTAGTTTTCATACCTGTGATCTACTTTTTAGATTATGTCTAACTTCACAAGTTTTACTTTGTTAATCAGCTTTCATAGGAAAGGGACGTATTTAAAAAAAAAATTACCAAATTAATTAAAGTTGAGAAACAAAATAAAAAGAAAGTGCAACAACCTTACTAGAGGCAGAAAGTATAGAGCAAAAGCAGTATCAAATACCGTGAGAATATTGTATCAAAAAATGCACTGCACGATCAAAAATGCTCATGATTAAAGCATGCCTATGAACATTTTTAAAATAGCCAGTTTACAATAAAGAAAAACATTGTCTACTGGGGAAATCTACATTATAAGGTATCTTCTCTGTGTCCATTTAGGTACAGTGCCTTCTAAGGAAGAGTCAGTAACTCCTGTCCTGCCACAGTTTACTGTCTAGTTTTTGATAACAAGAGGGGAAAGATGAAAAGTCTTTTGCAGCCAGAAAAGGGGTGACTACTAAACTCAGTACCTAGACCTTAATCTTGGTAGAGAGGAAATAATTGGAGAACTGAACCTCCAAAAATTTCAAGGTCATGTAGGCTTGTGAATATACTAAAGAGTCTACACTTGAAGCTTTAGAAGGTGGGAACTGAAAAGCATGCGAGGTGCAGACTGGGGCAAATTCCCCGTGTGTCTCTTGTCACACTGCTGCAAGACACAATCTCCAGCAGTAAAATGCCCTGCAGATGCCATAACTTGCTTCAGCACATGACATCCAATTTTGCAAGGTCTGATGACAGGCACAGAATTAACTTGGTCTGCTGCCCTAGGCATGCCTGGGAGCTGCTTACCAGTTCCAGCAGCATGTCAAGATATTTGCCCCATCTTTTATGAAAGAAAAATAGCCGTCAGCACTGGCATTTGAAAGAGCACCAATAAATTCAGGTAGAAACTGAACAGCCATTTCAGTAGTTTCCCTTGTGTCTGAAGTTAAATGTTATGCTAGGTTTTTTTTGTTAAAACTCAAGTCTCTGAACACAGAAAGGAAATGCATAGGATTTTTATGATACTCATTAAGGTCCTCTTTAATACAAAGCCTACAGACTTAATTAGGGTAAAAAATCGAGTATGTTTCTGCCATGTGTAAAATTCTGTGGGTGGAATTTAGTTCTCTTAAAGTCTGTAGTGCCATTGAGAAGTCCAATGAAGTTATTTTGTTTTCCGTTTTACAGGGCTGTTCTGAAAAGGGTTACACCTAAGAGAGAGATGCTTTGTAGAAAATTTTATTGTCAGGTATCTGTTACTGTAAGTGCAACTACTTTTTTCCTGTATATCGCTCATATATAATTTGCCCCTATGAGCTGATTTTATTTTATTTTTTAGAAGTCAGGCCTCTAAAGAATAGCATGAAGTAATCCAAAAGGAGACCTCATAAAACTTTTTACATCCATCCTAACGAACCCTGATTAGGAACCTGTGCGGTGATGTTATCCTGATTGGTGGGAAATTGGTGAAGGAAATAACCAATTTTCAATCAACGTAATTGGTTGTTCAGGAGATTTGAGATCTTGAGAAAAAGCGTTGCATCTTCTGCAGCTGTGTGATTTTTCTGGGATAGCAAATAAATTGCTGGTAAGAATTGCATATTTCCAAAAATATTTACATGTATGAGTAGTTGTTTGTAAAAAATGTCATAGGACAGATACTTTAAATCACTTCTGTTGTAGTCTTTTCAGTCATGATTGAAGCCCAAATTTTATAAAAGAAAAACTAAGTTCAACTCCCCACCCAACAAAGACGTTTCTTGATTGATTTCTGTAGGTTTTGAGCACATTTTTGTTTGCTTGATGGGGATTCAGTTCCATAGTACAAATTCACGGTAGAGTGGTACCCAAAACATGGTGCACTCCATCTTCATTTCAGTGTGAATACGTGCTGTTTAAATTATATCAGCATTACATTGTCCTACCTATGGTTGACAACAGTGATGAGCTCTAGAAGCAGAGCAAATGCAAAAGGAAAATTACTTCCTATAATCTCTGTGGCAGTGTGCCCTGGTCTTGAGCTGGCTATTAATCCATCGAAGTCCAAAAAGTCAAAGGGTCTGTGCCAATTTACCCAGCTGGGAACTTTGGCCCAACTTTGTAATTTATCATGCATTTTGTATGCGTGGCCTGATGTTTTCTCACTCTAATCTAACTGCACTTGATGCAGAAATAAATTAAGAAATAATAAACACATTCCTATATGAAACCAGTCTTAACTGGTTGTAACTGTGCTTTAAAGAAATGGATCTCTTTACTAATCCTGGCAGTCTGAAAAAATTCTGCTGAAGTATTTTTGCTTAATATGTGCCTGTGAATTGAAGGTAACCCAAAGCCACTGCCTTGAACAGCGTGGCTGCTTCACTGTAGTAAAGCTGGGCAGCACAGCTGGGCTTGAGGTGCCACGTCCATCTAAGATAAAGACGTACAATAATGGCACAGGTTTGCCACTTCCCCACTGCTGAATTCTGATATTGCAATTAGTATGCATCTCCCAGAGGAGAACAATGCTGGATATACATGTCTGTATTCATACATCCTCATGCGTTCTTCCACTTCAGATTCTTCTCCCTCAAATCAGTCAAGACATGGAATGGCTGTGGTAACTGGACATAAAACATTTTTGCTTGCTGTGCTTCCCAAGCACTTCACTTATCACCTTGAGCTGTCCACTCAAGTGTAAAGAGAAGTTTCACTACCCACCTTCTAAAATTATAGTTTCCATCTATTAAAAGAAAGCAGCTCAAAATCCTTTGGAGAGGATAAATAGCACAGAATGCTTTGATTCATATCTGTGTGCTGGAAATTTCACACATCAAGTAAAACACCATGAATACATCATTATTTTGACAGCTTTGTGAAAAAGAAGGCAAGAGGATCGCATTGCATGCATTTAATTTCTGAAGTTTCACTGCTTTGTGTTTTGCAAAAGAATTGAATCCTTCCATCAGACCAGAGCAGGTGGTAAACTGAAGGGCAAAGGGGAGGTATTGTCAAATCTCATACTTGGCGTGCAAGCCCCCACCAAGGGCTTCCAAGTCAGCTCCTGTGTCTCTCAGCTTCTCAGAGCAGTGTCTTTTGTCTTTTTTTTTCAGGCTCGGCACTTCTCCAGCTACAAGGGGGGTTTCACAGAAGAGGATTGGCTAAATTGCCAGAACTGACTTTACCACCAAGACTGTTACAGGTGAAAGAAAAGAGCGTCACTTTCCCCTCCAGAGGATAGTTGGATGCCCAACACCACTATGGCACCCAACAAAAGGAATTTCATGAGCCAGCCTTCAGGTAAGACAAAAATCTGTCTATAAAATCCAGGGACAAATTTGAGTGAAAACCACAGTATTGTCAGGGTGCCATGGACAAGGAGCAACATTCCAGCTGCGTTGAAAGATTATTTATATTGAGGTAGGTAAAGGGAGACTGGGAAGTGTCTTTTGTTTCTCAAAGCAGTACCACATTCCCACGTTCTCATGTCTTTGTGCCTGTTTGCAGAGCTTGCCCACCCAAACATTTATGCATTATGTTTGCAGAAAGCCATTTTAAAGCACAGAGGACACATTTTTATTTCCCTTTGAGTCATGGATTTGGGTCTCTGTTGGTAATTACAAAATGAGGAATATATTTTTAGAAAACAAAGAGGGTTTCCCTCTCACATCTCATGACTCCAGGATCTGAGCCTTTTAAAAAAACAAAAGGTACATGCATGTATTTGGTTAGGATTTTTAACATATAGCCTTCTTCTTCACCTTTTGCTCTCAGCTGCCTTAATTACTATTTCTCCTTGATCTGAGGAAGTTTCATATTGTAGCAAGCATGCATGTCCTTTCTTGTGGGGCAGAAACCTTGTTTAAGCTTTGGCATTGACTTAAAAATCACCTGCATGGTAGTAGTGGTATTTCAATACTTTTTCTCCTGTGGCCACGAGAACACAGAAATTGCAAGGATAATGCAGAATCATAATTAAAACTAAAAGTGAACTGAGATTCAGTCAGAGCTCAGAAAACTTTTCAGTAAAGTTCACATTTTTATGGGCTTGTTATTTTGTACAAATCCATTTTCTTCTTTCCTGTCACAACTCCAAACCTTTTTGTAAGGAATCACCATCTCTTTTCTCCCCTAATTTAAATTCTGCTCTATCTGTTTGGAATATTAGGTATGCCTTAGCAGTAAAATTATTTTAATGATGTGGCTGAGTGCTCGTATATATTCAGGCAAGCAAACATAAAATGGTCATTCTTTATATTAAGGGTCTATCTGTAGTTTAGAAAAGGCAATAAATGATAGATTGAAAGCATAGGTGGCTCCACTAGTGGATGGTGTGTGTTGCAGAGGTTATTAGCTCATCAGTTGAAGGTGCTGCAGATGGCTGCAAGCCAAACTTGCAAAGCACCTGCACAATGGCTGGACTCCATAACAACTGATTTACTATGTATTAACATGCAGATTAACTCTTTAGCAACTCTTTATGCAATATATATGTGTTTTGCACCCAAATGGCAAATAGGACTGTAAAACGAGACATAAATGTTCCTTATGAATCGGCTCTTATTTTTGTTTAAATGTGGAATAGGATGTTCAAGGGTGCCTGTGGCCCCTGAGATTCAAGTCCTGTTTTCATAAGTAGCACAAGGCAGATTGTCTCATTTCCAGTCAGGAATAGGCCTCTAAATGTCCTGGGCAGTGTTCAGTATGTTTCTGTGTGCTTCATTTACTGTTAGACAAATGTTCATTTTAAGGCTACACCATTTCCTGCAGTGTGTATGTCTGCCAGAAGCATCCAGGGGTGTAGTGGAAGAGCTGTGGGGGTGCTTGTCTCAGGGAAAAGACCATGTCCAGACCATAAAGGCACAGGCAAGAGTGGAAGGGAGTCCCCTGAAGCTCCAGAGGAGGCATGGAGCACACTGTTCAAAGTCTTTGCTTGCACTGAAAGAATGATTGAAGACTGTGTTTCTGTAACTACATTTAATTCTTGCTCAGAGGTAAGAGTTATACTGGAGAAAGGTCTGTTGAATTGGCTGGGACAAAAGCATGACAGTTTTGATAAAGGGAGGTTTATTGTCGCACCTTTTGATCTCCCTCATCCAGCAGATTTTTGTTGTTCCTCTGCAGAGGTACCTCTGTCCCATCTAGTGCAATATATCTCAAAAGAATAAAAGTCCCTTCAGGTCTGCTGGTGCATGTGCTTCTAAGAAAAGATGGGTCAACTCTCTCTCTTATCTCTGCCCAGCTTGTAACCCTGTCACAAATTCTGCAACATGGCTATAGTCTATGAAAGCTCTGAGGTATATGAAAATACCCCATTCTTACACCTTATCTTAAGTGTTTGGCTGCTGTCTGATTGAAGAACTTGGACTGGGTGCATGTACTCTGAACCAGGATGGGTGCTTCTCAAGTTGTAAACAGGAGGTCTGCAGAGATTTTTACTACTTGTTCACAGTAGTTGTAGATTCCCATGGCTCCTTTTTTCCATAATGGTCATCCTCCTCCAACACCGCAGGCTAAGAGTACTGCTGATAACTGCATTGTTATTACCCATAACTTTCTCTGTGAAACAGAGGAGACTTAGGTACTGGTGGCTGTGGAAGGATTTGGGCTTTCACATCCTGTAATCAACTGCTGCAATTTGGAACAGTGGGCATGGGAGAATTGCCATAAGTGCAGTAGGTAAGGGACTCTCAGTGCACAACAGAGCCAGATGGGCCTCAGCCACTCCTCAGTTATCTGGTAGCTGTTCTGAAGGTGGGAAAAGAGACAACTCCTTCATCTTGTAGCAAAGTCCAGTGCTTTACTGCTAATAAGGTATTGGGGTTTCTTTCTTGTGAAACACAAACGTTTCTTGTTGTAACTTAAGCATGTTATTTTTATCCTGTCTACCCTGGAAGCAGAGAATAGATTGCTCCCTTCCTTTTTCCTGCAACCTTTTATGTGCTTGATTACTGCTGTTATATCTCCTCTTAGTTTTCCATCTACTTTTAGTAGTTGTGCTTGTTTCATGGCTTCATTTGTTCCAATCAGCAGGAAAATTCCCTTCCATAAAGTGGCTTTGGATCAAGCCCTTTGCTAAATAAAGCTCTGTATTGAAAATATCCCTTTAGTAGTTCAGAAGTTGTATATTGGGATGGCAAGGATGTGCTATTTAAAATCACACTTAACAGGCAAAAGTCTCATTTGGAGCAAAAAAAGTTACATTCAGGCTACTTAAAATCATTATTTCTATTTAGCTCCCCAGTCCTATTTTTTCTACCAGTTCTACCACTGTTTGTGGTTCTTCATAACCAACACTTTAATCTTTTTTAAATTATCATAAACTAACTTTCTATTGACCAGGGTCAGCAAAGCCACTATAAGAATGCCACTGCAGAAGGCTACAGTGTTAAGACTTTTTTTTTTTTTTTTTTTTTTTTTTTTTTTTTTTTTTTTTTTTTTTTTTTTTTTTTAAACTAACAGAGTTGTTTATCATTAGATGTTTCCAATAATGGCTCTGGAAAGCATTGATTACTTTTCTGCCTTCACTTCAATTTATAAATTCAGTTTACCAGAGAGTGAAAAAGAAAAAAACAAAGGTATGGAATAGTCTGAGTGTCCCTGGGTGGGTTTACTGTTTTGTTTTGCCTAGGTTTCTCTCCCCTCTTTCAAAAAGGCTTAGATTTTTTTGGTGAAAAAAAGTCTGAATAAATGCAAAACCAGTACAGTTTATTTTCTGCTGTTTATTTCTTCGTAACATAGAGAAATTTTCAGGCAAAAAGTTTAAGGATCCCTGTGACTCATGACCAGTCACCTCTCTCTTGCCATGGCTGCGTAGAAGGGAGAGGGTGCAGAGGGCTCTTTCATCCATATGGTCTGTGAGGCAGCAGGGACTTACTTTGTGACCTCTGGAGTGTGGGATGTAAAGGTGGCCTTGAACAGGGACTCCTTGAGCTAAGGGCAGAGAATGGGAGCTGACTGTTTGAAGGGGACTGGGTACACACAAAGGAGTTCTGCAATAGTCATGACCTGACCCATGTCTGAGGCAAACATAGAAAGCGCTGGGGAAGGCTGTGCCAATGCTGGCTGTGCCCTGTTGTATCTCACTATCTGACATCACCTGTGCTCTCACTCACAACATGGACATGAGGCTGCAGAGCCCACAGCTTGGTGCTTAGGCTGGTTGGCTACACCCCATTACTGGACAAGATCTGTATTCCTAGTATTGCTTTACACAGGTTTTGCTGTCAAAAGAGATATACGTGTCTATCTTGTCCTGGCTGCTGTTGTCTGGCAGAGATGTGCCCACTGGGATGGGGAGGAGAAAGGAGATCTTGCCAGGGGCTTGGCTGGCTGGAAGAGGTTGCCAGCAAGCAAAGAGAGCACAGGGCAACAGGGCATGCCTGCTGCCTGGGGCACGCACTCCAGCCAAAGGGGATAAGGAAAAAAATTACCCGTAAGGTGTTTTTCCGTGATGAGATAGCTACAAGGAGTGATGCAGATCCTCATAGCTAAAATTCAAGAGTCACAAGATCAGCTTCTCTTTTTGTACAAACGTTCTTTGTTTTTGTAGATGATATCAGTAGCCTATATATTATTTTGAGTGAACACATATATAGCCATTTTCTGAACAGAATTTCTACCTTTATTCCCAAAGGGTGAAAAGGAAATTCTTCTTAGACAGCAGTCTATAGTCCTGGAGAGCTCAGGAGAACATGAGGCTGAGCAAATTTATAGACCCAATTCTGTATGGTTGCTTGTGGCAAAGGCAAAGACAGATAAAGAAGATTCTGAATACTAGAATAAAAGTTATAAAAAGTGGTTGTTTAGGTTGTGGTCCACGGTCCTTATGTGAGAAGATCTGCTGAGAATAGATTAATGTTTCCAGAATCAGGCTCAGGTTGCCTTGGGATAAGCAGATGGAGGAGAGTTTCCTAATTTCTTCCTGCCAGAGTTAATTTTTTGCCTCTGGTCTTTTAGAAATTCTCATAAGCATAAATCTCTGAGAAGAAGCTCTAAGTGACATGGTTGCCAAGCTGTGTCTATGAGGTAGAACCTCTTCAGAGTACCTTATGAACACTGAGTTTGATAGACATTTTAGTAATGTCTCTGACTTTCTCCCTGCTGAGTCATTTCGGTGGAGGAGAAGGGTTTGATTTCTGTCTGTAGCCAAGGTAGGTTGCACAAAATCTGTAGTGCACAAATTACATTAGAAGAGCAGAGATGATTCCACGTGTGAATTGTTTGTAAGGTTACAGGCATTTTGCTGAAACTTCTCATTTCTCTGTCTTCCCTCATCAAAATTAGAATAATACGCAGTAAAGTAGGTCAGCAAGAACTGGAATTGAATTTAAGTGTCAAGCAGATGCCCGCCTCATTGCTGATTATAAGTGCCGACTGGGAACATTTATAAAGATACCTGATGCTGTTGAGCCTCTACAGTCCACTAGGACATCAGGACAATGCTGGATGTATTGAATCCAATTTAATTTTATGTAACTTAGACTGAGATTTCTCCCACTTCGCTGGATTTGATTGCAGTTGATCAGAGGTTTAAAAAACTAAACCAGGCTAAAAACATTGGGCTTGTCTTTAATACCTGGCTTGTCTCTACAGTGAACTAGCAGAGGAGTATGCACATGCTGATGGAAGTGGGAATTAGTCCTACTATACATTTAAAACCTTAGAGATATGGGAGCGCTTGGAAGGTTTTAGCTTAAGTTTGCCTCGCACGTTCAATTTCCTCCAGCCAGATTAAACATGAAATGATTTGGCATGTGTTCCTGATCCTTTGTCATTGATGAATGCCACTTAGTAACATATTTGCATGATATTTTGAGGAGGATAAATGGATGCCTGAGTCTTTTTTAGAGGCCATGACTTTGGATTTTTTCCAGAAATGTAGTCTTACTGTTGTTCTAAGCTCACATTGTGAATGTTATTTCCCACACGGTATGTCACGAGGTCCTGGTGCTATTTATTCAGTATGCACTTTGCTGTGGCCTGCAAATTCTCTCTGCCTGACACACGAACACTGAGAGAGGAGGGGATGTCAAATCTCCCAACCCTGCCTCCTCTTTGCATGAATTTCTGCATAGGGTGTGAAAAACATGCTAAATGAGATCTTTAAAGATGCACATTCGCATGTGGGGAGAGTAATGTTGCCCTTTCTTAAACATGAAAGCTGTCAATAGATTTAGCTGGAGGGAGTCCTGCTGTGTCTGTTGCATGTGCACCTAGCATGCACCGAGCAGCATCTGTCCCTAAATGAACTGATCTCTATCTGACTGTTTATGACTCTTGTGCCATACTCATTATTTATTTAATGAAACGTCCCAGTGAAATAGAACAGCCATTCATAAGACCCTGACAACAAACAATCATGAAAATTGCCTTTGAATTTCCCTAATTTGCTTGCAAGAGTCAGAACAATGGGAGAGAATAATTGCAGTTATTAAAAGAAATTGCTGCAGGCAAAATATAACCCATTTTAAAACTAAAACCCAGGAAAACAGAAAGGGGGCAAAAAGGAGAGCCCACCCAGTAAGATGCCTCATGCTCCCTACCTCCTTTTGTCTGTGTAATGAGAGATTTCACCTTGCTCTTGCTTTTTCAAGCACTGTTATTTAGGAGGAAAATCAAAGCGTTTAGTATCAGCACAGTCAAGCTGAGTGTGGCAGCGCCTCGCCTGGCACAGCCATTGAAGAGCTGTTTTCTTCTAATCTGCATCATGCCAATGCAAAAACATCCCTCTCTGGAAACTAAATGTATTGGAAACCAGTATGAGGAAAACTCATTCACTCTAGAATTAACTACTGTACAGAGAGTACTTTAACTCCTTCCTGGGCACAAAATAGAATGATTGTGACATCAAGAGGTATTTAGGACTTTCAAAAGAACACAACTGGCTTTTATTGTCATATCATCCCTAATGAGATTTGTTCTCTTTAGTAATTTAGAGCTAGACATTAAAGAATTTGGGTCCCTAGAGATGTATCTATAGAGCCTTGGGAATCCCTATTTGTCCAGAACCAGATGACTTTGCACATGGAGAGAGGTGGTGAACTGCTGTCTGCCCTTGGCTGTACAGAAAACCTCTAAGCAATGGCAGAAATAAATAGGGCTGTGACATCTGTGTGCCCAAATTCCCTGTAAAACTAAGAGCTGAGCTTCTCAATCAGTTAAACACTGCAGCACTAAGCAAAACGGTGCTTAAGTTCCTGTAAGACTTGTGCCTTAGAAACCAGATGGCATTGTAAGAAGAATCCATGCTTAATAAAAACTGCCTGCTTTTGTCCTAGCCAATTCAATAGAGCTTTGTCCAGTATAACTGAGCACGGGGGTAACTCTCATTTCTGAGTAGAAATGAAATGTATTTGGCTCTCCCACTATTGTATAAGGAGATAACAGAACAAAGGATTGCTGCAATTTGAGGCCATGAACCCTCATTTTCTCTCCAGTCCACCTAAATAAAAAGAATTTCTTGCTGGCCTGTGATCTTCCCTTCTGCAAGTCAAAGCCCTTTCAGTTCCTACTGCAAGTAATGGCAGTTTACTCACAATTTTTCAGCTGCATATGATATCCGAAATTGGCCACCTTGTTGTAATGAAAAGCAGCCTGCCAACACAGAGGTCCTTCCAAAGAAGCCTGGCTATTGTTAGAGGAGAGCAAGCAACTGTGGTGATATTCCTGCATCGCTGTTTTACTTCATGCTTCGCCACAGGAGCAAGGCAAAGCAACAGAAACCACTGTCAAGTGTTTACAGAATGTGGCTCTTTGACCAAAATGATTGTCAGGCAGTGGCTATAACAAAACATTAGCAGGAAATGGTGGGTTTTCTTGTTTTTGTTTTTGTTTTTTTTTTTTTTCTCAGGCAGCTGGCAGTCTTAATTGCTCTGAAGAAACAGAATTTCATTTTCTTCTCTTGTTATTTGGGGCTGTAAATCGTTCATCATTTTAACTCTGTAACTCCCTGCCTAGTTTTCCTTTATCAAAGTAAAGGTGGATAAAACTTCCTTTTAGTTGCCTTGCTGTAGACATTAAGCAGATCCACTGAATGTCTCTGTTTTGCACTGATTCAGTGTGAATAAAATTTAAACTGTATTCAACATCCAATACCTGAAATAATTTTCCCCAGCAAGCCGAGGATATTGAATAGTCACTTTGATCAGTGTTATTTAAGGGCAGTTGAGAATCTGTATTCATAGTAATTCAATGCTCTCAGATACATGGTGTGAGTCTTGGAGCTGTCCTGTGAAGGGTCAGGAGATGGACTTCCATGATCCTTGTAGGTCCCTTCCAGCTCAGGATATTCTATGATTCCATAGAATCATAAAATATGTTTAAAATTCCAATTTTAAACAGCTTATGTAAATCCAGACAAACTTTTCCATGAACACCGGAGAATGTTAGTTCAAGCCTATGGCAATCTAAGGCTGATGTAGGAATACTGCAGTATTCCTAGTTCTTATTTCGGCTTGCTAAACTATTTTGCTGGCTTAGATATTTTCACTGTGCTTTGGTCTCCTGAAGGCTTTTTATGGTATTTAATAATTTCTTTAAATACCTTGGCGCAGGTGATTTGACACAGTGAGTAGGCTCAACAAACCACCAACAAAATGTTCCTCGTTTCTGGACAATTCTTGTAGTTATGCAGAGAGAAAGATAAGGAAGTGTATTACTCTGACCAACTGTATTTTATTCTGTAATTTACGCCCTCTCTCCTCTGTAATCTGGAGTGGTATTTCTAGAGTTATGGGACAAAACCATGTTAAGAATGAATAGAAGTATATAATGGAAGAATAATATTAGAGGCAAAGATTCTTCTGTCATCTTTTTTATTTCTATAGGAACCTTTGCTGATTTACTTGCCAGGTGAAGGCACGTTTTCTGTTCTCTCATGCCTTCTTTATCATTCAATCAGACAGCTTCGCTATGGGGCCACCTATGTGGGAAAGCTAGACTGTAGACTCACACCTTTTTTGCAATGGTTTTACTGAATACACTAGCTCCTCGGTGATCCAGAGCTATTATATGGAGCTTCAAGCCACAGGTAGATTTGCTATGAAGCTGTTCAGTGAATGTCTTTCAGCAGAGTGTGAATGTTCCTGTGTATGTAAAGTGATAGGTGCTAAAGGGTTGTGTTAAAATCCACTTTCTATTGTACAGGGGTAGAAGGCAAAGCAGTGGCAGCTGAAACTCAGAGTAGAGTATTTTTGGTTTCAGGAAGAGCAGTTCACAGTGTATGCAACCTGTTAAAAAAAGAAAAAATGGCAATTTGAAATGTGCAAAGGGATAGTTTATATAAATCTGTAGAAGGTATGGGGTGTGAATCAGGTAAAATATTTCCCAGTAGCATTGTTGAATTTGGGGACTGCTTTGGAACACAAGAACAAGCCTTGGACACCTTGGAAATTTTTATCTCATATTTCATAGAAGAGGTCGTTTCTATAAAAAAATCTAATATAGTTTACCACAAATAAAAGCAGATAGAAATCTAGTGTAGCCCTCTGTATCTCCCCCTACTAATGGATTCACCAGATTGTCTTCAAAATTGCAGTGTAACACAGGTTACTTCTTCCACTGCACCTCAGCCACTAGAAGTTACAGCTCTTGACCTTTATATGTTAGGAATAATAAAATTCATTATTAACGAGTATTCAATTAACAAATAAATGCCCCTCTGAAAAAAACCAAAATGTAATGTTTTGAAATACTGCCACCTTCTGATCAGTCTGGGACGAAAAACTTGACAAAATTTTTTTATCAACTGTAATAATTCAGTTCCTGATTTTATAATGTTAGAGCCATGTTGCACCATTCATTTTGCATGGCCGACTTTCACTACACATGAGAATACATGCACAATAGTATAAAGAGATGAGGAAAATGCATTATGATTTCTTAAAAGTAACGGGAGAGACAGCAGCACACTTGTTTGAAGCGAGGAAAGGCACTTAGGTGCATTATATGTGAGTTTAAGGATTTACAAGCACAGAGCCTATGCTTTAAGTTACATAAGCGCTAAATGCACTACAGAATTGCAACTAAATTGTTGGTATGATCTGCAGGATGAGCTTGGCCAGAGGAGAGGTATGTGTGGTATGAATCTTAGAGAAGCCAACTTCCCTACTCTTCCGTAACACTTTTCTCTGACATCAGTGTGTCCATGGAAGGTTAATTTTTTTAGCCATTTTTACTTTGTTAACATACAAATGATATTTGTCTACATGCCACCTTTGTGTATATTTTAATTATACAGATGATGTTTTATGTGTCCAGCCTCATATCATTACTATATTACTTAAACTTGGCAGTGATACATAGAAATAACTTTCCCCAAGCTGGCTTTTTCTTACAAGGTTCATCCAATTTCAGCTTTGCAAATATCATTTGTGCTGTGGCAATATATATTGCGTACCTAAGTGGCTTACATATAATTTTAAATTCTCTTGTTAGGGAAAATCTGTTTGACAAAGATAGTGTTTAGAAGAAGCAGAAATTAACACAATAACCAAGCTAATGTGACATTAAAGTTATCATTTCAAACTCTCAAAATTTAGGCAATTTAGTTTCTCATATTTCCTTTGATTCACTTGAATTTACCCAGGTTCCTTGTTGGGACACATTGTGGGAACATGCAGATTTGAAAGTGTGCATCACCGAGGCAGTACTGGGGCTTGGGCAGGGTTAGCACACTGGTTTCCCATGAATATTGAGGCCCTTCCCATGGTCAGTATGAATAATTTATTTATTTTTAATTTAATTTTTTATTTTTACTTTTTTTTTTAATTTTACTTTTATTTACATTTTATTTTCTTTCTCATATCAGTCAGCTTCTTGGATTTCCCACTCATTGCATGACCTTTGTTTTGGCTTGATTTTTTTTGGACTTTCCACCTTGGTAATATGTGAACTCATTAGCTTCTTTCAACCTAATTTTGGGGAAGAGGCAGTTTGAGCATGCTGAGTTTCTGCATACTTTCTGAAAATATGGGGTCAAGTAAAGGACTCAAACCTTATCAGTGCCCCACTAAAGAGAAAGACTGAAATTTGAGCTCAAATGTATAATTGTACACCAGGGAATCCACACGCGAGAGAGATGTACTCAATGAAAGCACTCAGAACCCAAATTTCAAAAACTCTTCTGCTTGTATAATTACTGGTTCGTTGGCTTTGATAACTCCAAAACAGGTAAAGTGGTTTGTGTTTAGCCAAAGCAGCTGAATCCTGCAGCAGGACTTGCACTGCACTTTGGCTGGTAATGGCAGGTGAATGTCAAAATGTTATGCACAGAGGGGACTGCCCTGGAGATGTACCCTCTTATGATCTGTGATGTGCCTGTTTTGTAATTACAAACTTAAAATAAGAACCATTTTCTCATCAGAAAGGTGAATTTTCTTGACTCCTGAACACTTAACAAAGCATGAGAAGCTGTGCTGTCATCCCAGGGTGAGTATTTTCCTTGCTAGTTTCTGAACGTGTTTCTCTTATTTCAGTTTAATACAGAACGGTCTCTTCTGCTGAACTTCCTCTCTTGAGTTTCAGATAAGGGACTATCCCATAACAGAGCGTTAGAGCTTCACAGAATCTGCTAAATGTAAATGACAAGCCACACAGCAAGATTTGATAGCAATCTGCAAGTGTTTTTAAAACAGATCTTAACCATATGTACAGTGTACCACTTCTGCTGTTGTATATTGAGCTCAGGAGAAGGCAAGTAACATAATTGCCTTTAGCAAAATTGTCAAACAAGGAAATCTTTTAAAACTACATAGAAGGGGGAACATAATGGAAGCCTTGGAAAGAGGAGGCTAAGAGAAGAAAAATTGGCAGGCAACATTAACATATACTTTTAACCAGTCTTTTCACAGAGAAAGAATGACCCAGAGGCTTGACTGCTATAGTTCTTTTTTTCAGTGAAAAAATTTTGTATGTGCTGCTGTGTAGAAGAGAAATGCTTATTCCCCATGTGTTATTTTACATTTCAGTTTGAACAAGCAAGACGAAGTTTTATTTAGCCTGTTGAGTCCAACTCCACAGTAATAGAGCATATAAAACTTTCAAGGAGTGAAAGGCATGCTGAACTCACATTTCAGATAGATTTCAGGATAACTCCTTGGCTGTTATAACCATATTTCATAATTGACATAAATTATTAGAAATTATTTGCTACAGTCTGCAGTCATATTACCTCCCAGGGACCTTTTAGACTGGATTTATGAAGAGAGATGTTTCCTGAATGTTTTTCCTAAAAAAAACAACAGATTGCAGGACAAATCAAGTTTTGATGAAATAAGGACTCTAGATTTGAATTGCTAATTGATACCTAAGAGTTAGTGAGTATATCCTCCAGGGGAAACTAAGGATAACTATCTGCAAGGATAGTTGCATCTTGCAGCGGTTTCTGTCAGAAGTGGAAGGATATTTTTTGCTTTATGACGTATGCAGATGTCGCTGAATAGCAGCCACTTATCTGGTTCCTCTCCTGCAGAAGTATTGTGAAGAAATGGCACAGGAGTGAAAAGAGCTTTAAAGATCTTCCATCTGGGTGAGCAGAAAGCTGTGAATCAAAATTGTCTTTAGGTAAGGGCAGGAGATGGTCTCTTGGGCCTTAAGGGCTGAATAGAAACCTGAAACATTTAAGCAAGTATCATGTTATTGTGGTGATTGTAGTTGTGTACATCAAGGCTCTGTGCTGCACTGTGGTCATTTCCAGCTTTCATTTACTTGTTCTGGAAAGTGCTCCTCATCCCCTTTTTTGCTTCAGCCCTTGTCTGTAAGGCAGAACAAGCACAGAACATCAGGCAGCTCACAGATCACATGCAATAGAAAACTTTGTCCATGAAATGTAGGTAGCTTCCTCTGAACATTGTTGATTTACTGTTGCTTTTCCTCTCTTTCAGATTGTCCTTACCCTTTGAGGAGAAGACTTGCATGAATCCATAAATGCCATCCATCCTGTGTTTTCTTAGCCAGATACTAAAATCTCACCTACCTGGGCGTGGGTGAACAGTTCTGGCTCCATATACATCAAGACTGTGGGCAGCCTGAATACCAGGTAACCCTGCAAATAAGGGAGCAAGACAGCAGTGAGCAGGGCTTGAGCCTTTGCCTGGTCTCTGTTACTGGAGCCAGTGTGGGTAAAGTGTAGCAGTCTGGCTTTTGATAAGACTGTACTGTGCACTGCTTTGTGATTCTACAGGTATGATAATCATAGCAATCTGGTCCTGTGTGATCGGGGAAGGAGTCTGGTAGGAAAAGCTTTTCGTAGGGGGATGTGTGGATAGAGGAATTCCATAATTGACAATAACGACCGGCACAGGTGACATTTCTTTGTAGTTAATAACTGCTAGTGTGAAAGGCACTGAGGCAGAGCCTCAAGCTACTAAGCTAGCAAGTGAATTGCCAGACTATTTGACCTGCAGCTCATTCCTAATATATATAGTGTGACTAAGAAAAACCTGAACAAAATGTTCACAGGCACTGCTTCTTGGCCTGTGTGGGAGTGCCAACAATTTTGTACTTGGGATTGAAGCTGATTTCTCGTGTTGGTGATAATGTTTGCACCAACTCTTTAGGAAGATGCAGAACTGAAGGCATCGCTTCCATCTTCTAGAGGGAAAGCAAAGAAAGTCTTATGCATCTGAGAAAGTGTAAAAAATTGTAGCCAAATTCAGTAGTAGGAATATAATGGAGATTTTCACTCTCAGGACCATGAAAATTGAATCCAATAAGGGGGTTGACTGAAAAAACAGTGGTGCTGAAAATGGTGATGGCACTTGGGCTATCCCTTTTTTCACTGTCTCCATTTCTGAAGATTCTTTCTGCAACTCTTTTGACAAAAAAGGGATGGAAAAAGTTAAATGGTTCTGAATTATGCTGCAGGAAGGAGAAATGGGGCTTGTGACCAGGAATGGGAGATGGGCCAGCTGTTTGCCAGTTGAACACTTCAGTGGTATTCCCTGGATGTTGCTTTTATTGGTGATTCAGGGATGGGTCATACTCTGCACACCTGATCTTGCCAAAACAGCCAAACTACCTCTGTCAGTATGAGACCCAGTAGACAAGTAAGACTGAGACCATGTCAGGCTGGTTCCCATGTCACAGTCTGAGCTGGGTAACCTTATTTGATACAAACTTTGTTTAGACTGAGAATATGGCTTCTGAAAGTCCTGACCACTTCATAAATGCGGCTTTGGCCAACTTATTTGGAGGAGTAGTTTAGTGGCCCCTAAATGCTCAGGCGAACAAAAGCCAACTTTTTTTTCAAAGGACTGATTGAAGTACTCCACAGTGCTGAACTTTGAGTAGAGTTTCTTCCCAAAGCTTTTTTTCCAATTAGCATCTCACAGTGAAATCTTTTATTGCCCACGTTTAAATGCAACTATCAAAACCTTTTGCCTCCAGAGATTGCCCAGTGAATAGTACAGATGTTGTTTATTGTGCTGAACACAGTGAGAAACACCAACAGATCTACTGTAACAAGAAGTAACCCATTACTGTAAGAGAAGACTTTGTGCACTGAAATATGTCTTTAGACTTTAGTCTGAAATACAACCTGCTGTCATGTTTTCTGCATGGCTGGCAATTTTACTGTATGACAAAAAAGATCACAGTGCAAAATAGCTGGGTTTTATCTTCTGCTAAAAAATAAACCTGCTGCAGTGAAGCATATGAGAATTGGATTGAAGAAGTGGACTGTTCCCTGCGGTTGGGTTTTCATGAAGGTCTACAAACGTGGCTTTTGATTCCATCTTATTATCCACAGTGTCATCAGGTTTAGTAAGGTAAACCATATCATTAATATTGCATGTGTCCTGCCCTAAAACAAAAGCCATGGAACAAGTTCTTAGCTAGTATGAAGAGCTACACTACCAGGCACGACATTTAAAGTATTCTTTCCTGTCAGGGATTTGTCTCATATAAGATCCTGCATTTCTAGATGCCAGTGGCCTCTCCCCAGCCAGCCCTGCCTCTCTCTGCTGTCCCATCTCATCAGAACAACTTATTCTCTGCCTAGATGTCTTCATAAATTCTGCTATCACTTTTCAACTGTTGACTTTTAGCACCTTGCTGAAATTCTGGTGGATATTTTGGCTCTGGGCATAGCTCATCTCTGTCACACAGACCATTTCTGCACAAAGCGCAAAGCCTCAACTTCCACACCAGAAGAGCTACAACTAAGTAAAGAAAACAGACTTTCAAAACCTGAGAGGTTTTGCTCAAGAATGTAAAGCTACTGAAATCAAGGTGTGCCTGTCCCTTTTATACCTGTTCTAACTGTGCTTCAGTAAATTCTGAGTCTATTGACCAATTTTATCCAGATGTCACATAGCGGACAGAGGTTTTGAAGAGACTTTGTTATTGCAATGTTAATAAAAATCTCTCTCCTCTATCTGCTGGTCATCTACAGCCAAACTTGATATATGAATCTGCTGTAATTGCATTCTAGAGAACTCACAGGAAGAAGGCACAATCCCAGTCTCAGAACAGCTTTTGCATGTTAGACAGCAAAGTTTCTAAAGAAGAGACAAAAACCCATACCAAAATTTTGTGGATCTTCTCAAAGTTTCAGTGCAGGCAAAATAAAACAGTTTTCTCTCCTGCTATTGGATTTTTTAGTAGTGCTTATGAGGAAAATACCTGATGTAGCATAATTCAGTGCCAGTGATAAAATGCTGGTAAATTTAAAAGCTGTTGAAAGCAAGATCTCATAATAGTCTGTTGGGCAAAGTTGCTTGGTGGTCTTCTTGGTGTTGGCTAACAAACAAGTTAATAGATGTCAGTCTCCATAATTCCAGACTGTGCAGCCACGTTGCTGGGAAGGAACTCTGACATTTCAGACTAAGGCTCCTGGAGGAACATTGGGGTTTTCTTCACTGCACCACCATTCTGGGAAGGAGGGGATGCTAAAAAGAAGCTATGATTTTTTGGTAGGTTTTCAAATGTGCTGCTATTAGGAAGGAAAAAGCATCAGGAATCTGAACGAAAGAGAAGACGAGCATAGTTGCTTTTTTTTTGCAGCAGAAGCAGTTGCAAGTGTTATTTGTGTTAGTAAGGTTTGGCCTCATCGCAAAGGCATGCTGTCATCATCTCTTGCATTCTCTCACTTCCTTCACCTATGTGGCTTTTACTGTGCCTCTATTCAGGGTTCTGTGTTTTAGAGAAACTTCATCTATAAACCTCTCGAGTTGGAACCCCATGTACCTAACAGTTGACATATCAGTTTGTTTCTATGGAGTGAATATTAAAATTATTGTAAAAGACTAAACCCCAAAGACTAAATTAAAATAACAAAAGAGATATTACTTACTGAAAGAAAATGAATGAACAAAATTAAACCATAGACCATGAATTAGATTTTTCATGGAGCTCAGCTCCTATTAAGCAGCTGTATAAACAGAGGCACTGAAGGGCTTAACCTTTCTCTGCTCCCACGTTTTTCTGTTGGAGCAATTGGCATTGACAGTTTCTAGATCTGACCCTTTTGCACCTTTTTATTTGCACTTGATTTATTCATTTTAGTTCATCATTAATTGATGAGATGCAGACAGTGAGACCTAGCAGAGGTGGTGTTGTGTGTGACATATGATAGCTTTGCTAAGATGAGGTGGGACAACTGGAGCAGGTCCCCTCTAGGAACCAGCATTGATGGTGAAACACAGCACTGGTACATTCTTAACCTAGAACAGGCCTATCCCTGGTTCTGACTCTGAATGCTTTAGCAAGGGCTGTAGTCTACTTGCAAGATATATATTTTGAGTGTCTTCCTGAAAATGGATAGATTTATAGTTCCTCTTTAAGTATGTGTATTAACTGAGACCCTTGATAGTTTCCAGTGTAATCAATATTGTGTTAATGAGCAGCAGATACAGATATGGCCCACACTGCAAAAGAAAAACTATGTCCTAGTTGTACTGGGGACCGTGAATTAATTCCCAGGTGTTACAACTTTGTTTCTTCCTACCTGGGGTCGTGATGAGGAATGATTCTCTCTCAGCACAACAGCCACAGCATGTGAGACTGTTTGGGTGCAACGTGGGAGAGGCAGTTTAGAAGGAGTTTTAGGTCATTGCTTGAACCTCCAGGTGAAACAAAGTGACCCCAAGGTGAGAGGTGTGTTAGAGGCTAGGGAATATTTAAGCTTAGCAGGGTGAGTTGCTATCAAACTTGCAAATGAGGGTTGTCTGAAAGTGAAAATATTCCTGCATTCAGGTTTCTCGACTTTACTATTTTTTTGTGGCACTGAGTAGGCCCTTTATGGATTGTGACCTTATTTGCAAAATGACAACTCTGGAAAAGACAGCTAATACCTGTATGCAGCCCTGTGGTTAGTCTCCTGCCTCATGTGGGTTTATCCTGTATTTCACACAGGTCTAATCTGTAATCCAGCACTGTTCCCTGTCCTGGAGGTTCAGTTCTGGTGCCATGAGAAGGCGAGCACACTGACATTTGTCAGGTGGACATCACCTGGCAAGCACTGCCATAAAGAGCTCAGATTCTTGAATGGTTTGAACTGGATAAGAGTTATGTGTAAGATAGTGCAAAGTTCCTTGTTTCCTTTTTACATGGCAGTAATTGTTTGAACTAGTGACTTCAGAAAAAAAGAAAGCATGTTTTATTACCTGGTCTATATTAGGTGGGCAAGGCAAAGCAGATGAGTGTCTGCAATGGTGCAGAACTGAGAAACGTAAGTGCTGGGCAGCCTATTCATCCCTAATCTCTCCATTCTGCCTGCTTCCCAAAGTGTATTTGCGTTGGCGCTGTTGGAAATGGGTGTAAAAGTAAATACAGATTAATATTAAATAATCCCCCTTATCTCACTCACAAAAGCCTAATATCAGCAGTAGGTAAACCCCAGGTCATCTCTTGCAGTGGGTAAACTTGTGCTCCTTAAAGAACTAAAGTGCCATCTGAATTCTGATGCTAAGCTTTAAGACAATGGATATTTAAACACATGGATAAATAACTACCTTATCCTGTAGTATAGGCATCAGCAGTGATCACATATTTGAGCTCTGCTTGTCCTGGGGGGAATTTTTTTGTTTGCCTGCTTGCTAAATTTTTCAGAAATGTCTCTGAAAGCTGATACAAAAGACTCATGCTAGGTCTCTTATGCTAAAGAGAGCATTTCTGCTCTGACAGTGCTTGTTCCAGTTACTTGAACATTTAGCTGGTGTCTCCTGTGTTTCAAGAGTAATAATCAACTTTGCAGAAAAAAAAAAAAAGAAAGAAATACTATTCCTACTACAGACTGTAACATTTTCTGACAGTGACTTCACCCAGTCACATGCTTCGTGTGTCCCCAGAAAACTGGATTTTCAAAGGTGTTGTATTTTCCATTAATGCCTGTTGCATAGCAATAAGTTTGATTCCAGGCAGGCACATTATACGAAGCTTACCTTATTATAGATTGTGGTGGGAAAGGCATTCTGTAGATGCAGCTTACTAAATTTTCTCTGTGAATCAGTAGGTGGTAACTTTGAGCATGCTGCATGTCTGACCCAGTTGTGAATACAGCCAGTTAAGGGCTGATGTGTTCAGCGTAATAGCTAATCTGTCTCATTTAGCAGGCAATGTGTCAGAGCTTGTATGTGATATATCTGACATGGTGAGTGACATGTCTGTCTCGGCAGTTGAATAACATTACTCATTCTGGAATATATCTTCTTCAATAGAGAATATACACACAAGCACATATTTATATTTTGTGTTAGCAGATGATTGAGCACACACCAGAGTGAATCAATCCTACTTAGTATGCAGAGGGGTTTTTTTGCTCTGTACTTCATTCCCCTCTTGACCATTATTTTGTTTGTCAGTGACTGGGATATATTCAAAGCCTAATGGAAACCACTGACTTCCAAGAGTTTTGGATCAGACCCTTTAAGCCAACCCAGCTGTTAAGCAGACAACGTTGAATATGGGTAAAATCTGTTGCGTCTTCCTGCTCTGTGGTTCTGTGAGGTGTCCCAGAGAGAGCATTTCTCTCTTTTCTTTGATGGAAAGCAGTGTTGTATTTACTTCTGAATAAGATGAGCTGAAAAATTCATGGGTTTGAAACTGATGCAGTCCATAATTGTATTTCTTCCCCAGTCTGCTGTGGTGTTCGTTTGGGTTTCTTGGGTTTTTTTAATGCATGAGCAGTGGATAAAATAAAAATGCATGTGAGCACATGACCAGCAAAAGCTGCTTGAAGGCTTTTTGGTCTCCGAGTGCAGGAAAGATTCTCAGACTGTCAAAGAAGTAATTGTAGCTCATTTCTTACCACTACATACTCTACCATGCCTGCTGTAACTTAGTCTTCTCTCTGGTCAGGAATCAGCATACAGTCCTTTGGCAGCCCATGCTTTGCAGGATCACATATTTTTTCTTAAAAGGGCAAGACATCTGGCAGCATTTGGAAGGCTGGCAGTGCAGTGCTGCAGGCTGGCTAGAGCTCAGTAACATCGGGTGGGGGGTGGGAGTAGTGTCAGCATCTCTAGGACTGCGCTTGAGACTGAGGAATATAGAGAATATTGAAATGTAGCTCCAAAGGGAAATAGAGCTGCCTTGCAGGTTAAGCCAGCATTCCCAGAGGAATCATAGGAGAGTGAAGGCTTAACTGTTGAGTTAGCAGAATGCCTAATGGAAAGGGGAACTTATCATCTGATTAGCATTGGCATGTTATCCTTCAGCAGCAGATTGCCTCAGGCAATGGGCACGGAGCTGCTGGTCCTGCACAAGTTTCATGTTGTTCTGCTCCGTTTAGCTTATGCTTTGATTTGCTTCACTTATTTCTCATTTGGTGAAAGATAGAATCAATAAATCTTGAATACAAGTTGCTCAGCAGAGGGCTGCACTATTTTTATTCTTTGTGCTGCACACCTGTCTGTGCTATTAGCATGTTTGCTCTTCATGTTGTACTGCTTTCCATATAAATGGAAACATTCACACTGCTGCTGCCTGCATTTTTTATTTTTTAAGAGATGAGTCCCCACTGTGCAAATCTCCAACTGTGTGTGCTGTTGATGAAGTCAGAGGAGTAGCACCACAAGCCCAGTGCCTGCTGGTCTAAATGCTTGGGGTGGCGGAGCCATTAGTACAACACATGGAATTCCAAGCATTGGTCTATATTACTCAGCTGCTATACCCTAAGCTCCTTTTTTCCTCATGTGATAAATCCAGTAGGCTTTTTACTGATGACCACATAAAAAGGACTATCTTGGAAAGATAGCTGAAATGCTGCCTGAAACAGCAGCATTGCCTGTTAATTCTTGAAAAAACCCTTTATTACAGCTGCTAAGAAATGTATGCAGTCATTCCCAAATTAAAGATACCTGTTATTTCTCTATTAGTTTTGCATGAAATTAGGAATGGGAAACTCACCTTTACCTTTCTTGTGTGCTGGTCTAAAATCCACACTGTGGTGAGCAAATAGCACAAGTGAGATAATGCTGGCTGTGAGCCTTTTCTCCAAAACCTGTTTTTGAGTATTTGAATAAAATCATAGCACTTCCTCACAGGGAGAAACATGTATCAGAAAGAGTAATGCACAGGCTGTTTATCTACCTGTCTTGGACTGTTCACTGTGTAATGGGGATGATTTGTGTTACTGTTGATTCTCCAGCAGTTAAGGAAGTGGCAGCAGAGAGCCCTCTTGAGTTCAAAACCTTCCTAAAATTTGAATGTACTGTAATTTGGAAATGGTCTCTGGACATTTCTGCTCCATCTCTTTGCTCAGAGTAGATCCTCAAAGCAGGCTGTTTGAATCTTGTCCAGTTAAGTTTTGAGTTTCTCCAAGAACTAAAATCCCACAGTCCCTCTGGACACTTGTGCCAATGTTTGGTCATGCTTAACTCTGCATAACTCCTCTGTGTTGCAGGACTAGTAGCAGAGGAAACAAAAATAGTTATCAGATATTGGCAGCTCTCTGGCACTTATGCTGTCTATGATAAAGTGGTCCAAGCTTCTTCAGGGCCGAAGACAAATATCTATACTCATGTCTTCAGTGAGATCAGGGGTGCCAGCATTGGCTGTGTTGAAATACAGTAACACATATTCAGCCTGGTAGGTACTCAGATAAAATACATGCCAACTTTTCAAATAATAGCAAAAGAATTTATTGCAGACAGATCATCCAGAGGAAGCTTGCTCTGTCCTTATAACTCCTCTGAATTACTGTTAATGGCCACTTAAAATTTGCAAGTTAGCTGCAGGTTTTATTGGAAAAATGGAAAAAATTACATGAAAATAGTAGTAGGTGCCTTTGACAGCTTGGGCAAATAGGAACCTGCCAGCATGTATTATGCAAAAACAGTGACTAGCATAGGGTTCAAATTTATTTATTTTATAGTATCTGTGAACAAACTGTGGATTGCTATCTAAAGCTCGGATTCAAAGAAACTTTGATGCTTTTTCCAAAGGGTTTTTCAGTCACGATGATGTGTATCTTTCAGCGTTTCTGTATTATCCTTTCATTACAATAATCAGAGTAAAACTGTGTCCAACTTAAGACCCTCCTCCCACCCAACAATAATTGACTTAAACCATAATTTTTAAGAGATTAGTGATGGAGATTGCTTGGTTTGGGAAATTGCAGATGTGTCCATATAAGTTAAAATATTGACTTCTATAATTTTGATTTTCCTTTATACTGGCAAATCTTTTAAATGGGGAAAGATTTATTTCTTTTAATCAACCAGATATTGCAGTTCAGTTACAATTGTTGTCTGCAGAGGTAAACTGTAGTACTATAGACATTTGTCATGTGAGTGTTTTCTACAGCACAGAATTAGTGCTGAAAATGTTCATGCCCGCCATCTCTTTTAGTGTTGATGTGAGTCAAACTTACTGTAATTAATTTGCATGGAAAACCACCTCTCTGCCAAGACATAATGATGATGATTTTGAGTTGCCACAATTATGTTATATAATTTATTTATCCAGAAGCTTGCCTCTTCTAAAGTAGATGTCTTCGTAGTGCATATTCAGTGCATGTTCCTTTTGTGGTTTCCACACTGTAGCTGCAATAACTGACAGCTGAAAACATCATTGCAAGGCTGTCAAATGTGCTGTCTGCATAACTGGTGATAATCTAACTATTCTTCAGCTTCACATATCAAACTGCTGGGAACTGAAACTCTTGTTATTGGCAGCGGTAGGTGGAATTGAGTAATGTGGTTTGAGTGTCAAAGGCCTGTGGTGCTGACAAGAATATTAACCATAAATGAAACACAGCGCAATGGTGGTGCCGAGCTAGAGCGAAAGGCAAGATCTTGCAGACCAGACTGCTTAGAACTTAGCTGTGGGAATATTTCCATTGGCTAAGAGAAGCAAGGATTGGTGGGCTGGAGCTCTGGCAATGATCCGTTTAACTTTAAACTAGGGAGGAGTGATAGAGCTGAACAAGTGACATGTGAGATGGCTGTGTGCTCTGCTGAGTCTGTTCCCAGTAGCCTTGCAGCCCTGTCACACTGCAGAGGCTGGTGAAGGGGATATCTCATCCCTTGTTAGGCAATGTCACCTCTGCTCCTATCTGGCTTCTGTTGTAAAAATCTTGCAGTGATGGCTGGGCTTGCACTCGCTGCATTTAAGCGAAGCTTGCAGGGTTGATGCTTAAAATGTCTTTGATTTAGAGCCAGCTTGCCAGATTCTTTCTTGCAGCAAATAGTTCCCTGTTTGCAAAAAGGACCCCACTGCCTGCATTTTGGCTGCTCCTAGCACCCACAGTGAGCTGAGCTGGGGAAGGTGTGTGACTCCAGCCTCCCTGTTAGCAAATGAACCAAAGCATTGGGAACTGTTGGTGGGAGGATTGCGTGGAAATGTCTGGGTACCTCATGCTGACTACTAACTTTATTTAATGGCATATGGTCTTTCTAGATGCCACCATCATATATTCTATTGCCTTTAGTGACTATTTCAGCAAGCTACTCTGGTGACAAGCTTGGCCAACTCTCTTTTTATACTTAGGATCTAGATTATTGCAAGTTTTCGTATTTTTGAGGGTCTGTGCATTTTATTTATTCGCTGTATTAAACAGAGATGAGGCAAAAAGAGGAAACGGTGCTGAGCTGTGGGGCAGAAGTCTGATTCTAGATAACTCTACCTGGAAAGCCTTTGGGGAAGGGCACTGTAAAATTTTTTTGCAATTAAGTGGAGTTTCTCAGCAGGGAGTCAGCTAACAATATCCAGAGCAACCCAGCAAGCTAGAAATATAAAGCCAGGAGCTAAGCAAAATACAGAGATTTCATTATAAATTAGTGTTGGAAATTAGAGCCAGGCTGTGAAATAACCACAATTAAAATTCAGAGAGCAAAGAAGAAAAAGCTTACCTCGTGACCTCTGCTTGCTGCACAGGGTTAGAAAAGAAGCTGTGCTACTTTAGTATTCTAGCATAATTTGCACATTACTGAAATTGTTGGGAAATTAAAGGAAAACCAAGGGACTGAATCTTAACTGATGAAGGGGTCCTACAAGAAAGACAGATAGGGACTTTTTACAAGAGCATGTAGTAACAAGACAAGGGGGAATGGATTCCAACTAAAAGAGAGTAGGTTTAGGTTGGATATTAGGAAAAAATTTTTACTGTGAGGGTGGTGAGGCACTGGAGCAGGTTGCCCAGAGAAGTTGTGGATGCCACATCCGTGAAATTGTTCAAGGCCAGGCTGGATGGAGCTCTGAGCAGCCTGGTCTAGTTGAAGGTGTCCCTGCCCATGTCAGGGGCTTGGAACTAGATGGTCATTAAGGTCCCTTCCAACCTAAACCATTCTATGATTCTATTAAATGCAGCCTAACCCAGCTGATATCAAGGCCCCTAAACTGATCAACAAGAGCTAAACATGTGCCTCTAAATCAATGGCTTCCCCACTCATTAAGCCCATGTAGATGGAGAAAGCGAAGCAGCTTTTTTTCTGGCAAGTCTATGCACAAGGTCCTAAACTGTATGCATCGATTCAACAGATATGAGCTGTTTAGGAGTGAATAAAATGATTCCAGAGTTAACTCCCGAGTGAGAGAAATGGGTCCTTAATAAATCAGATCAGTGTGAGGTAGGTGGTTTTTGGTGATTCTATGCTGAATTTCCTTCAATCAATTGATTTTACCAATATGAAACCAAGTTATTCCCAGTTCAAGTTTCCTATGAACGCTGAAATTCTAAAATGACAAACCAGCGGCAAAAAATAGTACCAAGATTCTAACGTAAGAGCTCCCTGGAAACAAATTCAAAGGCAGCCAAATAAAACAAGAGATTAAAATATACAAAATAGTGCAATTTAAAAGAAAATCACTGAATTATTGAAACTCCACAGAAGAGATGTCACAGCAGTACTTCTGATCAACCTGATTAAAAAAAGCACACTATCCTTTTTTGTTTCCCCTCCTTTGATGTCAAGAAGTGTATTGTAAACTTAAAATGATGTATGTATTTCAATCAGATTGATCTGGGAAGTTCAAAGATACTGTAATTTTTTGAGCATTTATGCTCTATCCTATGTGGTGGAAAGCGTGTTGAATGTTTACACAGTGTAACCCTTTTAATACTGCATTGTAGGACTGCAAAAAGAAAACAGTTTTATTTAGAGTTAAAAAAAAAGCAGCCTCTACAGAACAGCTCTGTGCTGACCTTCACTGTTCTGGGTCCATGCCTGATGCAATCAGTGGACCAAGTGTCTCATTCACTTGGAGAGACCTTTGCTTTGCCCAGTGTATTATTTTGCTGTAAATTTCCATACAGTCTTTGCAAACTGCCTGAAAATTGCAACATCAGCTGGCAGATTAAGGAGCTTGAGGGCAGCCTGTGGATCCCTTGCTCTCTGAGCACAAGTCACATTCTCACTGACAAAGAGGTGCAGGGGACTCGTGATGGCAGTTTTGGTGCTGATGCAGCATCCAGGACCCCTCACTGTGCAAAGAATGTGTTTGAGCAGAGCTGCCCCCACAGGATGCTGATATCACTGTGGTGCTCCATACAAAGTGGCCCAAATGAGTGTGAGGGGCAGTGCTACCAGTTCACCTGCTGCCAGAGTGGCTCTCACTATTGGTACTTGAAAGGAGAAGTTTGGCTTACAGCGGGTGAAAGGGTTGGTATTTCCCTAATGAGACAGAGATTAGATTTTCCATACATTGCATGTAATGAATGGAAAGAGATGCTTTTTTTCCCTTGCAGGGCGTTCTGACCCATACTTCTGGTTAGCCAACCTATTTTGACAGTCTCTGCCTCTGGTAGTGGGTAGTGGTTTCAGGCTGTCCTGGGGCAAAGTACCTTTTTAAAATTACTTGCATATTTTGAGTGTTAGGCATGCTAGAGTTTGTAACCTCATCCTAAAAATTCTTCATATAAGTAAATGAGATGGAAAAAATACCATTATTTCCCTTTTGAAGGAGAAAAATGAAGCTGCAGGCCAAAGCAGTGCTTTAAAGGCCCAGTGAAGTAGATGGAAAGGCAGTATTAAGCTGTGGCAGGATATAACAAGTAGCTTAGGATTTTGTACCCTTGCAAAGGGCTGATCTAGACATTGCCAAGGAGAGGTTCACAGTTCTGCCTCCAGTGCAGACAAAGCTGAATTTAAGAACTATTTTAAATAATTTAAAACTTACAGATTTTCCTCTTTCTTATTTGTGGTATTTTTAGGCAGAATCCATTTAGATTTTTTTTCATTTCACTAGAAGTTCCATAGAAAGAAAAAAACATTGTAATTCTGCATTTTTTTAATGGAAACTTTCAGTTTATTTTGGCATTTCTGTAGACCTGTTCAATAGGATGCAGAATGGACCTTGCTTGCTCAAGGCCTGTTGCAGAGAATAAACCCAACTGGCGTAATTGAAGCTACACCTATTTATACACCTATTTTTACTAGAAATATATGACCCCTGCTCTTTGATTACTCTGATGGAACAGAACGCTACAAGGCAGGGATTTTACAGTGGTCCTTTATCTACTTGAATTGCCTGGTCAGCTACAAGGTACAGAGGCTGTAAACAAGGGGAAATTGGGATGGCAAACTGATCAATTACAGAATATTGAAAAGATCAAGGAAATGGCAGCAATACTTCTAGAGCCAATATGGAAAACCCTTTCTTGTCCAATAACCTCATTCTCGTGACAAAGGTTATAACAAGATGGAAAATGGCACAACATGAATGCATTCTGGTGGCAATGATTGCTGTGAGAATTGGGACTGGTTTGTACTTCACCCATTCTGTCTATCTTTCCTAGATGCTGTATCCCAGGCAACCCAGGCAGAAGGTGTTATATTTATTATGTCCCTGTCGCTTTTTATCTCTTGTAGTGAAAACCGACATTAAATTGTCTCTCCAGCTTCCACTCTTTTAAACAAGCAGGGAAACATGACTGCATTACCTTCACTTAATCTTCTAATTATCCCAGCAGAATATATCTCTTTCTTCTCTGACTGATAAGGTGTGTGCCACGGATCTCTAAAGTGGCTGCTGCTAGCACATTTACTGCCTCATCTCGTACAAGGGGCTGCCCTGTGCTTTTGGAAATGGGCTTGGTCTCATTTCCACTACACATCAAGTTTAAGGTCTCAAAAGAGATGAGATCTGGAAACTGTACACAGAGCTTGAGAGATGGTAAGATACCTGTATGGAAAGGATAACGCTTACCTCGTCTTTACGGGATCCGCTAGGTAGATAAAGGCCCTGTAGTTAAAAAATACATATAAATTAAAGACATTTCAGGACATTGCAAGATTTCTGTGTTCAGCTTGAGAAATCCTTTTTCTTTCTTTCCTGCACTGAAAAGGGTTCTTTGAGCCATTGAAAATGCTCTTTACATCCCAGAGGTTGTTAGCGACAGGAGGTGTGGAAGGAAAATCCAGCTTTGGCAGTCACAAGATCAAACTTACCAGGTCAGATCTGTATTATTTTTGATAGGTTAGTGAATGTTAAGGTCACCTGGGTAGGATCAGAGCTGGTAACTGACAATGAAGAGGTGACAGCTTCTTACAGCTGCCTTTGAATAGAGCTTATGGTGCAGCTCTTCTCGCTCCATGTGAAGTTTAACGTGTCAGCATAAACCACTGCTGGTGTGGTGGCAATTTCACCTGAAAGACAGTTTTAAAGTTTACCACCACACAACTTTCTGCTGCCACTTCCCAGGTGACTGCATGTGCCAGTGGCACAAAACATGCAGTCAGCTAAGGAATGATGTAGCTTTTTTCTTCTCCTAAGGGGCCCCCTTTCCCTGCACTCAGCTCCAGTGTAAATCATGCATTCTGGCAAGGCTGGCCAGAGGACACAAATCCTGGTAGGGTGACGGTCAAGACTTCTTTCTCTTTCAGACTGTTTCTTGCCCCAGGGTATATTACATGTAGTAAAGTTTCTTTTATTTCAGGCGTCACTGCTGTCTACATGATGCTGTTGCCTGTACCTGGGGAAGTCAAAAAGGAACAATGGAAGTGTCAGCAGCTATCTGAATCAATTCCATCCTCTCTGAGCTGGCAACACTGGTTCTTATTCCAGGGCAGGGCCATGAGATCCAGGTAAAGTCGCAAGCTTTAAGTGGTTACACTAGTTTGCTAGCTGCTCACTGTCTTGAATCTCTGTTTGCTGCTCAGTTCTAGCATGATGGAGTGGGAAGAAAATGTTCGCAGCCTGTGCTCCTGGCCTGGAGGAACTTAGGATCATATGCAACCAAATGAGCCAAAAGAGGATCCACACATTCACAGAGATAGAGAAATCCTGCTCTAATCTGCTGGTGTCACAAAGTGTAAAGCATAAGTGACTGTAATAGTTTTCAACACAAAATTTGAATTTCCTTTATATTTCACTCTCTATTCAACTTAGCTGATTTACTTCATATTCCTTGGCAGGACTTGGAGTGATAGGTGCTCCTTGGTCTTCATCTATTCCCAGATAGCTGCAGAGGGCTCTTGCTACAAAGCTAGGGAAGTCCTCATCTAGTAGCTAGAGAAGAAATAAATTCCTGTCCTGGTGATGAGGGAGAAATCCCTCCTTCTGTGTGACATGATATTTTTCTTCAGCATTACCCACATCAGGATGTTCTGTCCCCCTTGCTGTGCCCCTCATCCATTTGCAGAAGAGTAGTTCAGAAGTCACAGCTGCTGTTTCAGACTTCATCTATCCCTCTTCAGTTATTCTGCAGATAGGCCAAGACAACAGCTTGTTAGTATTTAAATGAGCCCATCCATATTTTTGCATGAAATTCTCAGTCATTTAAGCCTCATGTCTGGTCACTGAAATGATCTGCTCTCTAATTCGAGGCTTTGCTTTTAAGCCTAACTAGAGTGTAACGCTATTATGTGGTCAATGCCTCTCAAAGGAGGGATAATTCTGAACCTAATCTGCCATTTCAGGGCACTTTTTTTCAGTGTTGCTACTACAGAGTGAGGTATAGGAGGATTCTGCATCATTTACATGAAAATGAGGGATATCAGAAGAAAATTAGGAGAGTGAGGGATGGAGTAGAGTATGCCATTTTCTGATGCTTCCCTAAAAGAAATTGCAGAACAGCCTGTCTGTCAGATCCTGGAATTGCATATGGGCCAAGCCAGGGAAAGGGTATATGGTACTTAATTCTAAGTCTCTTTTAAATGTAGACTCTGATTGAAATGCTGTTGGTTCCGGCTGACCAAATACAACCTGGTTCTATTGACTCCTGACCCACCAGCTAAAAATGACAACTCTAAGTCCTTTTTGGCTCGAATCTTTCTGTTCCTGTGTTCAGATGGCACAGGGATTTTGCATCTCTCCCTGGCGCAGGCAGACAGGTTGCTGAAGCATGTGGTCACACTGCTGGTAGGCAAGGGGGACTCCAGGTCCTCAGCACAGTGCAGCTCTGGGAAGCCAAATGGTGTGTGTGATTCTGGGATTTTGGGTTTTCCCTTCTATTTTTTGGGGTGCAGTGGAGGTTGTTTGCCACTCTTGTTTTCTTTAGAGCTTCCAGGTGCTTTATACCAACTAACGATATGTATGCCATCGAAATGCCAGCCGATGTGCAAGCCAAACTGCTGTAGCTATCATTGGGTTGTATTTTTGGAACTGACTTGGATCCAAGGTTTGCATATTTTAAACAAACCAGCACTGGCTGAGATCCACAAACAGACAAGTAAGTACCTTCCACCATTCTGCTAAGTGACTGACTCTTCCCCCAACAGCTCTCTCTTGATCTCCTCAGAGGTAACTCAACTATGGCTTCAGGGCAGAAAATGACAGTCCAAAATGAGCTGAAAAAAACTCTTGAGAATGTCTCTCCTCCTTTCCATTACCTTAAAAAAATTAAACTTCTGTTTAGTCTGAAGTACTTCTGTTGCTTTCAAGCTGTATCTCCTAATAGGTTTCTTAGAGAAGCATTTTTCTCTATGCAAGTAATTTAAGCTGTACATGCCCTCTGGCTGTTTTTTAATTAAAGAAAAATAAAAAAAAATTTGTCCCGAGTAGGGGGCTTATGCTGTTGATTGACTACAGCAAGGAATTTTGCAGGAATTTCGAATTCTGCACTGCCAGATATGAAGTCAGCCCTATAAGTTTAACCCTGACCTGAGGCTGGGATTTTTAAAATGAGATTCTTAATAAGAAAGGGAAGAAATAAATTAGACTTTGAATAAGCATAATGCAATCTCCCTTCACACAAATTGCTCCTTTATTATTGCCCAGATATTCACATTTGTCTGTCTAAATACTTAAGTCATATGCAGCTTCATTTTGTTGGACTCAGCTCAGTCCTGCCTAAGAGGTAATCCATTATTACAGTAACTTAATTCATAGATGCTTGTTGTTTACACTGCCATAACCCACCAAACACATGCGGCCATCAGCTCCTGTCCTTTCCCTGTGGCTGAGCAGGGACTGTCTCTGTAGTAGAATCACAGAATGATTTGAGTTGGAAGGGACCCTTAAAGGTCATCTAGTCCAACCCCCATGAAATGATCAGGGACATCTTCAACAAGATCGGGTTGCTCAATGCCCCATCCAACCTGACGTTGAATGTTTACAATGATGGGATATCACTGGGCAACCTGTGCCAGTGTTTCACCACTCTCACTGTGAAAAATTTCTATCTGATATCTAATCTAAACCTACCCTTCTTCAGTCTGAAGCCATTGTCCCTTGTGCTGTAAAAATGTGCCCTCGTAAAAAGTTTCTCTCCATCTCCCTTCAGGTACTGGAAGGCTGTGACTAGGTCACCCCAAAGCCCTCTCTTTTCCAGGCTGAACAACCCCATCTCTCTCAGCTTGTCTTCATAGAAGAGGTACTCCATCTCTCTAATCATCTTGGTTGCCCTCCTCTGGACTTACTCCAGCAGGTCAACATCCTTCCTCTCTTGGGGACCAGAGCTGAGCTGGATGCAGCACTCCAGCAGGTGCCTCCCCAGACTGCAGTAGGGGAGCAGAATCACCTCCCTTGCCCTGCTGGCCATGCTTCTTTTGGTGCAGCCCAGGATACAATTGGCTTTCTGGGCTGCAAGTGCACAGCACCGGCTCATGTCCAGCCCTTCATGCACCAGCACCCCCAAGTCTTCTCGGCAGCGCTGTTCTCGATCTGTTCATCCCCCTATCTGTATTTATTCTGTGGATTTCCCTGGCCCCAGTGGAGCACCTTGCATTTGTCTTTGTTAAACCTCATGAATTTTCCATGGGCTCACTTCTCAAGCTTGTCCACGTCCCTCTGGATGGCATCCTGTCCTTCAGATGTGTCTACATCACTACCCAGCTTGGTATTGTCTGCAAACTTGGTGAGGGTGCACTTGATCCCACTGTGTCATTGATGAAGACATTTAAGAGCACTGGTCTCAGTACAGACCCCTGGGGAAGACTACTTGTCATGAATGTCCATTGGGTAGTTGACCACTACCCTCTGGATGCCACCATCCAGCCAAATCCTACACACCTCAAATAATTCTCTCTCCAACTTAGAGAAAAAGATGGAGTGGGGGACCATGACAAGGGTTTTACAGAAGTTCATATAGATTACATCAGTAGTTCTTATCAGTAGTCCCCTGATGAAGTTCATCATTTAAGGCCATTAGGTTGGTCAGGCAGGACCCTTTGTGAAGCCATGCTGACTGTCTCAAATCGCCTTTCTCTCCTCCATGTGCCATAGTAGCAAGCATCTTGAGCTGTTACGGTGCCATGCAGCTGAATTTGTCAAGATCATGGAGTAGTTCTCATTTAGTTTTCCAGAGCATTATATTTTCTCAGACAGGAGAGAAACTGAGGATAAAGGAGATAGCCTAATTTATGTACTCCAAAGCAAATGTATCCACTTGCTGAACCAAATGCAAGGGATTTGGTGCATGCAGTACCTCACAGCACACTTTCCTGCTGTACCATGTCTTCATCACAGCAATGGATATAAGGTCACAGAGTTAGGGATTCTGTGGTCAGAGCATTTCTGTACATGTGGCTCATGTTATTTGTTTCCATGGGTGTGGGGGACATTGTTTGTTAACCATTTCTGGCCTTTTCATTTCAGAGACAGATGGTCAGGTTTCTGCCCTCTTCTAACAAAATACTCATTAGGTGTATTAGGGAAATTAGGGCAAATCTGAAGGGTTGCAAACAAATAAGAAGGCTCAGCCGGGTTTTGTGACTTTACCTCCCTATCCTTGCTGCCAGCCCATGGATGCAGAGGTGACAGCCCTCTAGACTAGTGTGAGACTGGCTGTTGTGGACAACAGGCTGACAGCAGTAGAGAGGCTTAGTTAATGCAGCAGAGCATGTCTGGTGGGCAAGTTAACTTTAAGTAAATAAACCAGTTAATGGCAGAGCTGTTTTCTCAGAATGGGCTCACTTTGCACCAGTGGCTGGAGTAGAAAAAGGCCTGAGATCAGCATTGTTTCACCTGTCTGTTTCACATACTTTTCTTTTTCTTTTCTTTTTTTTTTTCGTGTAAAGGCTGATTTTCTTATCTGAGAGCAACCTAAGTATGCCCAAAGCAACTCAGCAACTGCTGAATATAAAGCCAGAACTGTCAGAAAATGCAGAGCAGAGGTATTTTTGTGGGTTGAAATAAAGGATGGGAGAGCCACATTTGGATTTAAAAAAAAAAGAATTAACCTTGAACCTCTCTCCAAAGTCTGATTTAAACATGAATCTCATTTGAATTAAAAAAAAAAAAAAGGCTAAAAGTATAATTCACTGAGCTCTTTTATGCAGTGTCTGCAGTTCCTGATTTGGGGAAGCGATGAGAAAAGACAGCCAGAGTTCAAGACAGTGGTGCTGACTACAAACTTCACCTGCACAGGAGGCAGAAGCAGAGATCATTAACTTTTCCCCAGGTTTGTGCCTTGTCCCCTGACTGGTGTGCGAGATTGATCGTCAGGTGGTTTATTACCTGCTCGAAAGAGCTGACAGAGATTATTCTTTGCAGTAGCACCAGAGACAGGCTCCTTACATGTAGGTTTAGGTGAGCCAACATATTTTTTTAGTATTTTGTGAGGCCATGGTGAGGAATAATATTTGCTGTTAATCCCTGGTTTGGATAAGAGCATTGCAGGATGAATCTTCATTGCCAAGGGAGTGTTGCGTGGTGGAAGAAGCAGATGATGAAGGGACGGAGGACTAACAAGGCGAAATGGGATATGGTTCAGTCTGAATAGATGGCCAAACAAAGAAAAGTGCAGTAAACTGATTGCAAGTCAGAACACATAAATGAATCCAGCTTCAAGGTAGGAATTTACAAAAATCTACTATTACCCTTTACATTTTCATCAGTCCATTTTCCTGATGCTTGAAATACTTTTTTTTCACTACTACCTACTCCCACCACCTTCAAATACCTAGAGAAGGGGTAAGAGAGGAATCAGTTTTGCAGTGAGCTCAGAGCACATCTAGAATATATTAAAAAGCACAAGCTGAAGTATATTTCCCATGATCAGTGATTATCCCTTGGAGAGAAGCTGCAGCTCTGCTCAAGTCTCTGCCCATGGTTTGAGGTGGAGAGATCAACTTGGATGCTTGGTCAGCAGGGTTGGGTGGAATCTCAGATAGGAGAAGGAACTTAATTTTATTTTGAAGTACTGCAGTAGCAAAGCCCTAGAGAAGTTTTTTGTTTCATGTGCTTGGGTTTGGTTCTTTTTCCTGTTTAATCAAAAGCCCAGTTTGCCTCATTGGTTTTGATGGAAAATTTTCACATAGGTCTTTGTTGTAAGATACCAACACGTCAGAATTATCCCTTTATCTCAGCAGATGTGCTTTCCAGAAGGGGAACATCTCAGATGATAAAAAACACAGCAGCTCTGCTGCCTCGACTCAGAGAAGATTTTTATGGTAGAGAATTTGTCTAAACAGACTCTTCATTAAAACTGAAATGCTTTGTGGACAGGTTTTGGATATGTTCAAGTTTTAACTGCTAATTTTTTGCTGCAGTTATGTGCAGTGCTTCACTGTGCTTTCTGTAGTGACAGTATGTGTAGTGGTACAAGATCAAGTCTTTGCTTTGCCCTTTACTTAAACTAGTCTGTCCAGAAATGATTCAGATGAAGACAAGTCATGATATGAAAGAGGCTGCCAATGTATTACATTGTTTGCATCTCACATCTGGAATTGGAAAGCAGTGTTTGACCTAGAAAAAGAAGGTTTGGCCCAATTCCAATCAAGCAAAATCTTTTGTGAGGCTGGTTCTTCCCTCCTGAGGAAAAGAGAAGGCTAGAAAGCCACCCCAGAACACCTGTGTAATTCTCCCACCAACCACAGTGGGAGAACCTTGCCAACACCAAAACCTTGTAAAAAAAAAATAAGTCTTAAAATATAAAAGCAAAGCTTTCAAGTGGTGTGAAAATGTGTAAGCTGGCATATTTAAGAGAAAAAACAAACAAACAAACAAACAAAAATGCTAAAACCAACAAGGTGTGGGAGAGGACCCTTTGCCAGGACCCCATGCAGTGTGTGGTGTGCAAGCTGGCTGCCAGGCCCAGATTTCCCTAAGGGTTGCTCTGTGCCGTGCCATGGAGCCTGATGCAGAGGCAGCTGTGGCAGTGCCAATCTAGGAAGATTAATGGCATCGTGCTTCAGCCTGGCAAGACACTTTCCCTTGGATTACCTGAGCAGCATGGTCACATCAATGGTGTGCCATACTGCAGTTAATAAGCTTGGGCTCCCAGCAGGGCTAAGCAACAGGGCCCAGCACGGTGCTGTCACGCCTGTTCCTGCATTCGGTCCAAGAGGTGAGTCTGCATTTAATATAGTGCTCCCTGGCATTCTAGATGTGCCATAAGTTCCAGCCTAGTGATGCAGCCACTGGACCATGCAGTTTCTCCTACTAATGGTGTTGAGATGAAATGTCCTTAAAATATATTTAACTTCCCCTCCTGTCTGCTAAAACTACCTGGCATTGTGTTCAGGACCAGAGTTCAAACTGTTCCTAAAGGAAAAGTGAGTATTTTTAAAGAAAGTCTTTCAATCTACCTGCTGGCAGGATTTAAGTTCATTTAAAATCAGTTTTTGGTTTTCTGATCCGCCAGGTTGGGCTGGCTGAATGTGGTGAATCTTCACCCTTCAAAATGTTCAGTTGCTACAGATGGTACCTACTAGATTTGCAGCATAAGAGTTTTCTTTTGAGGTACTTATGACCATTTTACCCAATTTTCATCCATGAAGGGTTACATTTGGGTATGTCTGCAAGTGCATCAGCCTGCAGGCTCAGGGAGATGTCTGCCTGGTGTGTATCCTTGTAATCCTCACTATTCAGGTGGTACTGGGAGCAGTGGCACTTCCCTGGGAAACAACAGATGCGATTTGCAACGTGTTTGTTTCTCACCTGTTGTCTTCTAGAGAAACTCAGATGCCACAAAAGAAAAATGTATATACAGCAATGGCTCTTCAGGAAGGATATCTGGCTTTTTAGATCACATCCAGCAAGGATAAAATACTTGTGAGCAGTGAGACAGCCTTTTGCAATGGGATATGACATATTGGTAAAAATCAGCTTCCTGGGAGGCAGTGGAAACACAATTGCTCTTCTTTTTCCCCAACCATGTTCTCCTAGCTCTGCTCTCTGCTGATGAACTCCCGCCTATGCAAAGGAGATTGAAAAGGGGATTTACTTTGATTAGACCAAAGCCTTTCCTCATATTTTCAGTCATAAGTGTGGCAGCTTTAATAAGCAGGAAAAGAAGATAAATATGAGTCAGACTGACAAGAAACTCAATTGGAAAAGAGTAGACACTTCTGTTGGAAGCCATGCTCTGAGTTCCATCTCTTTCTAGCAGAGTTTGATAATCTGCTCAGTCCAAGAAAGGTAACTTTCTGTAAATCTCTGACAAATACCAACTGAAGGATTTCAAAGGGATAAAATTAAAGCTTTAATTGCTGGGATAGAATTGAATTTATATTCCAACCTGTTAAGGCTGGAAGAATTTCCCATCAGATTTTCTCTTTCTGTGACCTGTTGGTTCACAGCCTTCAGTGATCTGCTACCAATCCCGAACTAAAAGTAAGAGAGGTTTTGAGCTGCTCTTTTTAATACAGGGGCTTTATAGGTTGTAAACAGGTAGGGAAGGAGCCAAGCAGAGTTTGTTCTACAGTTTATCCAATAGAAGCTGTTGATTCATCACTTATTTAGGAATATCACTTATGCCTGTCAACTTGTTACACTCCTATGAAGAATTCAAACTAAGAGCAGAAAACATATGCAACAGATATGACAGACAGGTTAAGGAAGGTGATTCTGCCCTTCTAATTCATTCTTATGAGACCACATTGGCAATACTGCATCCTGCTCTGGGTCCCCAAGCCCGAGAATGACAATGACCTGTTACAACAAGTGCAGAGGAGAACCGCAAAAATGATCAGGGGGCTGGAGCACATCCCCTGTGAGGACAGGAGAGTTGGGGTTGTTTAGCCTAGAGAGGGCTCTGGGGAGACCCTACAGCAGCATTATAGTACTTAGAGGAGGTCTGCAGGAAAGCTGGGAAGAGCTGCTTAGTCAGGGATTGCAGTGGTTAAGGGGTAGTGTTTTTAAACTGAAAAAGGGTAGATTTAGATTGGATATCAGGAAGAAATTCTTCACTGTAAAAGTGGTAAGATACTGGGACAGGTTGTCCATAGAAGTTGTGAATGCCCCATTTCTGGAAGTGTTCAAGGCCAGGTTGGATAGGGCCTTGAGAAACCTGGTCACGCGGATGGTGTCCCTTCCCATGGCAGGGTGTTGGAAATAGGTGATCTTTAAGATCCCTTCCAACCCAAGCTGTTCTGTCATTCTTTGATCATTTTCCTTTGCATTCACTTGGACGGGTAACAAGCAGTTCCAGCAAAGTCCTGTTGGCTGTCCAAAGCATTTAGAATTCAGATCAAAGAAGTAGAGAAGGGATGTTTGGAAAGAGCATCTGTTTGAGCAAAGAGGCAAAGGTGTGGCTTTTATGAGGGTGAATGGCAAGGACAATCTTGTTACCTGAGGCCAGCCAGTGGTGGAGTCTATAGTAAGAATCAGTCTAGACTCTCTGGAACTCTCTGCTATCCAGAAACAGATAGCATGCAGTACCCAGAGTTTATATTTGTATATATGATCCTCATATATTATTATGGAATGTGTGAACAAGTTTTGTTAAGATACAAAAGAGAGCATGAAAATGGGTTTTAGTACCTTTTCCCAAAACCAAAATTGTGCTTGCTATTCATCTTGACCCTTCCATGCTGGACTTATGAGTATGTCTATCTCTGCTGTACATCAAGTGCTGTATGTGAAAGGATGCATCCGTCCTGGCAGCTATCATACAGATACTACATGCTATGTGGAGAGAAGGGCCAAGAAGTGTAAGTTGCAGAGACCTTAGAACTTGTAGAAGTCTCCAGAAAATACACTGCAGTGTCCTAGATGTGTTTCTCTGTTGTATTTACTTTTGAGTATAGTAGAAGGGCCAAGAGGGAGTTTACCTCTGGTGGAAAAGACTACTGTCAAGGCTTTTTGAGATGAGAGTACAGGAAAGTCTGGTCTATTTCTAACAGGATTTTTATAGGATTTATATTCTTAACCCCAGGAATCTATGCGCTGCTTTATCTTTCTGATGAGAGTCCCTCAGTTTTGGATCATGTGTTCCACAGACAGCTTTTCTTCTGAGTTAAACCTCCTAAGTATTTAATCTTGAGACAAGATTGTTTGTTAAGTTCCAGTAAGGCTCAGTGCAGAATTGTCTTGTTGAATGATATTTCTTTATCTGTAACAATACTAACTGAGAGAGGAAACCACTGTGGGGACTAGAATTTGGTGAAATTATCTCTGCAGCTGACCAAAGTATGACAAAAGACAGTGTTTTAAACGAAATAATAAAAGTTGCTTGTGCCTTTTTTCCTCTAAGTGAAGGAAGAAACACTGTGGTGTGACTGAGGACTTACCCTCCATCCTCTTTGAAAACTGGTGAGATATAAGAACTGCTTACTTGCTACGCTAGCTGTGGGAATCTTCTATGGCCATTTCACACTCTTGAACTCTAAAGAAGAGATGCCATTTTGTGACCACAAAACTGCAGTTACAGCATGAAAATACAGTAGTTTTTGGTTCTGTAAGAAAATAAAATTATGGTGGCAATGAATCCAGCAGATGGGAAAACAACTCCCATATTCTCCTTTAGGAAAAGTAGAAGAAGATATATTTATTCTGAATCAATGAGCTTGAGCATTTAGTCAGGTTTTAAGAGAAATGGTAAGACCAGACGCTGTGTCTCTTATCATTTTTTTGAAGATGGGTTTTTTGCAAATAGCTAGTCCACTCCCCCATGATAGGTAGATAGATGGATAGAAAGAAAATCATTGAGGAAAATATGTTCTGCCACAGTAACATATAATTACGCGACAAAAAATATATCAGTCTGTGCTGCAGGCAAGACATGTCTCATTAGTGTTTGGTGGACTTGATCACAAATAACATGTTTCAAAACTGTGAACTCCTTCTAATCCTTTTTCTATATACTCACAGTCATGTTCAAAATTAGCAGATCCCTGGAAATAGACTTCATCTGTCCAGCCCTGTTTCTAATAATTTGCTTGTGTAATTAAAGGAACATGTCCTTCTGCAGCTGCACTTTCAGGGACTAAAAGCAGACAGCCTGTTCTCAGGAAGAAACCAATCATTTTTAACCAATTTAATGATACCAAATTGTCCTGTGTGTGGTGAATTATGATAACTGGCTTATAGTGCACTTTTCAAAGATCAGTTCTGGCCATACTAGGTACTCCTGAGGTGTACGGGCCAGAAATCCAACCCAAGAGATCCCATCTAAGAACCAATGTTTTCCTCCACTGCTTGAAACTGAATGCAACAAAACCATTAACAACAGCAGGTTCACTTAGGGCTGTGGATTTGTGCCTTCATGTTGATACATTGCAAAACATGCATGAAAAAATGAGCAATCTGCAGATGAGGGTGCAATCTCACTTTTTTCAGCAGTATTGCTGAAATACATGCAAGCTTCCATTGTTTAGTCCCTCTCTGAGTTCCCAGCTGTTAGGGCAGTAGAGAGGAAACAGAGTTTTTTTTTCCTGATATCTACAGATTTTTTGAGATACAATTGTTTTTAATCCTATTATTTTTAGTAGAGTCAATGCATATTGATGGAGTTCTTATTGTTTCTATTTTCTTGAAAGACTAGTGTATGAATTTTGACATGCCATATACTCAGTGACAGACAATAATAAAGCATACTACTTTGACCTTTTCAGTTGCCTGAACTTTAATTTACTGGCTATTCTCATTCCTTATTTTTATGGCCCCTCAGTATAACTGGCAAGGAGAAAATAGACTGGTCAGCTAGTTCAGATGCAGATTATTTAAAAGGATAAAGACTGGCTTTACCATTCTGTTAAGACTTTATGGTGGTTTGTGTGTGTTATAGGTCATTAAAGTGGTGATAGCCTGTTCTTAGCTATAGAAACACATTTGTAGCTGTGGGTGCAATTTGGATTAAGTTTTGCGGGAATTAATAGATTTTCTTTAAGTTTTGTGGTTGGGTCTGTGATTTGTTTAAAAATGGCTGTATTGGTGCTTGCCTGACCACTGCTCTTACTCAAAACTGCTGGAAACTATTGGAAAATTGGGGAAAATATTCCCATCACTGCTTTCCTCCTTACCAGTTCGATTCACAAGAGCTAACCCTGCTGAAGGCTGTGGCAGATTTCCTCCACCACATGGTCATGAAGATAGTGACTTGTCTGACTAATGCAGAGAGGTGAAAAGGGGTAACAGCTGCCTGAGATCTTTCTCTATGCACTTGAGAAATACAAGCCACAGTGGGAACTGCACTTGAGACACTTGCTGTGTTTGGTTGTTATCAGCACACCACAAAAGATTCTGATCATCCTTCAGTTTGGTGAAAGCCTAGAGGAAATTTTCACAGTGAGAATGGTAAAATGAGGACAAAATGCTCCATTAAAAGACTTGTTTGTGTAGGGATGTCTGAGAATGGGAAATAGTGACAGCATAGCCTAGATTTTTGAGACAGAGCTTTGCGTGTAATAGGAAAGTTTCAGTTTTCTGGTGGCTCTGAAAAGTTCTCAGTGGGAATCTATACATTAAAAAGAACAGGAGTGATGAGAAGGTAAAAAAAAAAAATGCAACAGCTTTCATCATTTTACTTTTCATTTGTTTTTCATCTAATCATTTTGATTTAAGGCTTACTGTTTTTTAATTTTTATGTCTTTGTAGAGTTGCAATAAAAAAATACAACTAGGAGAATGAAGAAGGATAGCCAAAGCTTGATTACATTCTGTTGCTCATTGCATAGTTTTGCGGATTGTTTGTTTGTTTGTTTTTGTTTGTTTGTTTGGTTTGTTTTTCATTTATTGTTTATTTGCAGATTGTTAATGCGGAAGGGACTTGGGATGGTTTTCTAAACTGGGCAGCATGTATTGAATTTTACCCACCAAATCCTGGTCCAAGTCTAACCACCTGAGGCTGAACTAACTCAAAGTTCTTAAAGTAATATTCAGTCTTGATTTTGAACATTTAAGGATTTATAAAGATCTATAAATCTTTAAAATTTAGGGAGATAGAGACTGCCATCCTCCAGATATTCTCAGAGAAAATCCCCCAAGACCTCTGGCTAATTTTCTGCCAGTTAGAAACTCTGATTAAAGAAAAAGCAAATGGAAACACTCCTCTCTCTTTTTCATTATTCTGAGTTCAATTTACAGCCTGCAGAGGTAGGAATGATGTGTCTGATAGGCTGAAGAATTTTAGAAGCACTGGAAACGCTCTCTCTACTTGGATAAATTAAGGCAGTGGTGAACTACCAACCTTTCACCTTTGTTTGTAGAAAGTGATGAAGAAACCAAGAGGAAATCCTGCCTCAGGAATCCACAGAGCCTAGAATTGCTTGACCATGCTCCCAGAGTGGTATGGCTCAGGCATCACTGTCTGGTGGGTGTTGACTGCAGAGACATCACTCAGCTCCAAGAAAATCAATGGGATTCACTGTGGACTAAAGCATTACAAGCAAGGTAAAAATGTCAGAAAGAACGGGTGCAGTTATTTGGTGGAGCTGGCTGAAAATTTCCTATCCTAGTGCTTTTCTGCTGAAAACCGATTTTCATGAAAGCCTTTGGTTTCCTCAAGCTAAAGTTGTGCAGAATTTGAATGTGTTGTTTTCATTTGGGCTTTGAAACATTTTGATTTTGTTTGGGGCAAGGCAAAATGAAGGACTGAGTTAAAAGTCAAAGCTCAGCAAAAAAATTGAATAAGTTCAAGCACGAGGCATCTTTCTACAGAAAGAGATAAATCTGACTTGCAGTTATGTTTTTTTAACTTTTTTATGAGCCAGTTCTAACTTCCTTAAAATATATCAGCATTGTGTGGGCATTCTCTAAAAAACTGGGCCAAATAAAATTAAAGAGAATTCAGACTATGAGTTGCTTTTCAAATTTTTGATGCTATAGAAAGAGGGAGCTCAGACTATGGTTTTACAGGTATAGACATTTGTCTGAGTTTTCTCCAGCAACAAATTAGCTCAATGATTCTACAGTCGTGGGAATAAATTCCCAGCTGATACGAATCAAAGCACCTCTACTGCTAATAACCAAATTTATGTCTGGAATAAAAAGACACAGCTCTCTTCATGAAGCGAGGTGGACCACATCTGCAGAGGTGTAAACTTTAATTCATGAAGTTACTGTATGCAGATCAGTGGCAGCTTTGACCTATTTGAGGTTTTATTGAACAGTCTGAACCATTGTTGAGTTCTCAGTACAGAGTTCAGCAACTGAGAAGCTTTGAGCAGGGCGGCTTGGTCAGACATTTCTAAAATTAGTCCTTGGAGGTGTTTGCTCAGTTAATGTTGTTCTCTGTAGAAGAGCTGAAAAGGGAAGAGATTGGAAGTGCTTGCTGATCATGCAAATTACGGTCTAAATTAGTATAAGGATACAGAAAATTACCTGAAATCTATACATTCTCTGCTGGCTATTTTTAATTTTCTATTCTATCCAATTTTTTTCTTGTGGATGACTTTTAATGTTGCACCAAGTGATCCCCAGACAATGTCATGTGTGTGGGATGGAGCGAGAGAAAGTCAGAAGTCTGACTTCATGCCCTGACTTACAGAAATAGCTCAGAAGGGGAAAGATGCTTTCTTCCACTATGGTTTCTGCTTTGTGCCCAAGCAGCTGCCCTCTGTGCCTCACAGGGGATTTTTCAGAGTGTAGACATATATCCCTTCATAACTGGTCTGAGGCTTTGCATCCATAAATTTTTTTGTAGCCAGAAATCCTTAATGAAGATCAAAGGAATGTTGGGAGTGGAAAAATTAGTTTCCCACCCCGATTTCTAACTCCCTCATTCTCCTGTTTAAAAAGAGCTTCATAATTCTTACTGGCATAACAAGTACAGAGAGCCTCTCTTAAAAGATTTCATAACAGATAGTGCTGTAGCACCTGACTGGGCATTCTTGCATTCCCTTTTCACCTCTAATATGATATGCCAGATACATTTAAGACAGGGTTTTAATTCTCTACTGAGTTCTTCCACCTTCCCTTGCATACACAAATACTTTTGTATTTCAGGCAGTAGTGACTCACTGCAACCTCTGAGGAAATAGGATATGGTTGTATATAGTTTTCTTTCTACCCGTAGCAAATAAAAGCAGATGCCATTGTAGCAGCAAGAAGTAGTCATGGAATGTCAGCAAGATTTTATTGGAGTCCTTCCTCCCTCCCCTGTCAGAGAGGTATGATTTTCTAGCTGTCAGAAACTGAGCAGAAAAACCTTTGTTCAGAAAGCCCAATGTGAGCCTAAAGGACTGATGTTGGCTGTTTCCTTTTGCCTGAGCTTGTATTACTGACCACACAGTTGAGCTGTGGTGTGTTTAGAAAGCTCACGCTTAACTTTCCATCACATTGGTGCAATTTAATTTGTAAATTTAATTTTCTCCCCCATTTGAATGAGGTTTTTCAGCCCTTCCATTCTAGTACCAAGCTAAAATTATAGCTTTGTGATCTGTACTCTAAAGCATTAATTTCAATATTTGCCTTTTATACATTGTCTTGATAAGCAATGCAAGGAAATATAACATGTGAAGATCTCTTGTCAGAAGAAGTCTTCCATTTTTATTGGCAGAGCTTAGAGAAGGTAAGTTTTCTGGGAAATATAGTAAGATGGTTATCTGTTGGTGATATCCTTTTGCAGTACTCATCCTGTGATGGTCATAGAAAAAAAAAATCCAAAAAAAACCAACCCAAAACAAACCCAGACATAAGTAAAATGGAAGATAGTAAAGTTTGTAGAATTGTAAGTACTACTTTCTTGACTGTTGTGGCAGTCTTTCTACTATGCACATTAAATTTCCTGCAAGTCTATCCCAAATCACCCCTATACAATATCTTTGTGAACAAAAAGGTTTTAAAAAACCCCACTATGAGATCATCAATTCTTCCAAAGTTATTCCTACTTTCTGACTTCTGTTATGAGTAGGTGAGTTCATTTAGGTTACATTTCTGGAATGACTTGAGCTTACTTGCAGAATGATGGTATGTTCTATGCCCTGTATTGTGGCTCTCAAACTGGGCTGTGCATTTTCTGTAATCACAGACTCTTTTCCTCTGAATTTCTTGGAAAATTTCTTTGGAGGCAGTTACTTGCTAAGATATACCAGTGCTGGTGATTTTCAGTTTGTTGCATTCTTTTAATATGCCAGATAGCTTGGACCTAAGAATAAAAGCACATATTCACTTCATGGTGTAGCTTTTCTAATGGGAACAAAATTAAGAATATTCTTAACGAAGGGTCTACTTGGCTGCTTCTACCTCCTCTTTAGTTAAACTGAAATCTCTACTGATAAAATTGCAGCTTTGTCACCCACAATGACTACTGCTAAAATGAAATTGTGTTGCTACTTTTGCAGTGTAATTTTTTTTTTAACCTTCCTAATTGAGTAGCTACATAAACTGGGATTTTAAGAAAGAATGCTAACTATCAAGACTTGCAATAAAATTAAAAGTGTTGGTCAACTACATAATCCGTGTTGCTTTTCAATAACCTCTTGCTGTAAAGTCACTGAGGCAGATAAGTAGGGTGATGAGATAAAGTATATGTTCTGCAATATTAGTACAGTTTGCAATGAATCTTTTCTGATTCATGAGAAGTTCTTTAGTGTAAATCCAAAATAAAATTATTTTACCAGCAAAGTTCAGAAAATAATAATAAAGAATTACTTCTTCCCAGTTAGCTGACATCAGTAGATGGGTATGCCTCACCTAGAATGCTATATGATATTCCAAATTTATTGTGACTGTAAACAACAACTCTGCTTGCTTTATGGCTTTCCTGGGCTCCAACAGTAAAACACAATATCTCTATCTGGTTGAAATTATGTGTCATAACAGTTTTAGGGGTGGGGGGTGGTGTGAAGCTCTGATAAAGATAAAATAGAGTTTTGCCTTTTGGTGTGACCTTGTCATTTGAAAAAACATTGCACTCTAACGAGATATAATTTAAAAGACCTCTGGGAGCAAATTGAGTTTACTGAGATATTTCTAAGAGTAATTACTTACTGTGAGTTGTCAGTGCACTCTGTTACAGTTCCTTCCCTAGCAAATGTAGATATCTGGGACTGTGTAGAATGGATTAAAGCTCCTACCATTATTGTTTGATGGGAGACAGTAGTGAAAAAGATGGATGCTTATATAACTGACATTTCCAGCATTTATGGCCATAGACTAAAATGCCAGGCGCATAATTTCAAGTAAAATGGCAGACCCAACTCAATAATATTTAATGATGTAGTAGACCTCGGCTAGGAAAATAGCTAACGGAAGTCATTGCACTGCATTTATTGAATTGCTAAAATGAGTTGAATAATAATTGTGTTTTGCAGGAGTTTTGTTTTAGAAATTTATTTCTGTGATCTGGTACTCCAAAAATAAATTATTTATCATTCTAGTCAACGCAAAATATAGCAAAGACTTTGAACTAGTTAACTGATGGCAAGATTTTTTACCCTGACTTTGTCCTGTGTTTATAGCACAGAAATATATTCAGTAACTCACGTTATGGCTTGAAAGATTGGGTGAGATTGATTTGAAAAGCTAAAATTACCTTCCAGAAGGTAAGAAAGACAAAATTACCTTCCAGAAGAATCTCCTTTTAGAGTTTGATTGTTTGCAAAGTTGGGCCTTTTTGTGTATCATCGTATGTCTAAGAATGTCCAGATTCAAATTCTTTGGAGCGTGTTACATTACAGAGATACCTATGCCGGGATTATGATATCACTGATGATGTCAGCAAACAGAATATTGACTTCTTCAGTGCCATTCTGCTAATACTTTAGCTTGGAATAAGCAGAAAGGACTTGAACTGATGGAGAACATCAAATTGCTAGAGGTCTGTAGATGTCTTGTTACCAGGTCTGCAGCCACAGAGTCTCCCAGGGCTCTCCCTCAGGCAGTGTTTCTCCCTATGGAAGGCACAGAACTAAGCTGACTGAAAGTGTGCACAACCTACCACTTGTAGGCTTGTTGGATGTCCATTGGAAAGCAAATGCAGATGATTGCACAGGCCTTCCGAAAGTTTACAAATTAAAAATGGCCAGCATAGGCATTCAGGTTCAACAGCAACAAAAAAAAACCCTCAAATTTTTACTTTTTGAGACATGATCTTTAAAGCGTTTCATCTCTTAAAAAACGCAGATATCTTGATCTGAGCATTCTGAGTTTTCTACCTATAAAAAAGGGAAAATTTGGGATTGGAAAGGAAAAAAAAATTAATATTTCAAATGCCAAGATAGAGTCTGACATTTCTCAGGTCAAACCAAAACCAGATATACCAGGTAAATAAACAACACTGAATTGTTGTATATACCTCCATGATTATGGATGAGCTTCTTTCAGCTGTACATGGAAGAGTCAAGCAGTTCACATCTTTAGCCTTAGTACTTCAGGAGGCACAGCAATTAAGGACATGAAGGAAGTGGAGGGGCAGGGATTCCCTAAACATCTCCTTCCTTTGCCTGCATCCTTAACACTTCCTGTGCAATCTGCCTTCTACCACAGTGTCCTGTCCCCTAAAATTACTTTTTTAATGAATACTATTCCCTCCATCCCCAGCGGGGGTGGGGTGGGGGGGGAGACAGAATATTTCACTTGCTAGGGCTTCAGAATGGGCTTTATTTTCTTTCTTTGTGGACTGTCACCTTGAAGAACCATTTTCATTCTTTTCATCACTGACCAAAGTTTCTCCCCTTCCTCTTATTTTAATTTTTTTTTTTTTTACTGGAGACATATTACCTAAGGTAAATGTAGGAACTTTTACTTGCCCTATCCCCAGTAGACCTCTTTGCTTGGTATCTGAACTGCCTGAGTCCTGAGTATCCAAGCTGCTTTCTTTCAGTAAAAATACTTAATTTTGCTTTTCTTTCACAATGCCACCAAGCCTGGCTGTCATGGCCTTTCACATAAATTTGTCAAAGCTGCATTACTGTCAGTGGGCCATGACATAGCTCTTAGTAATACTTAGGAGGTCCCTCTGTTCTGTGCAAAGCAAAACTGAGCCAGGGAATAGCTACACCTCACGTCCTGGAAATGTAGACCAGGTTAATGCAAAACTTATGGAGAATTTAGCTTAACTGTGGAATGTTTTAAAATAGTTCAAGCGTGGGAGGAAGGGAAAGGTTGATGTTAATAGATCTCATAGGTAGGGTTGCTATAAACCCCCCAGAAATGGAGTGGTGGAGTGGTGGAAAGTTTCCAACTTCTAGAGAGTTTTAGGAGGCATTTCAAGACCAGTGATTAGGTCCTCATTTTTTGGCCTTGCTTGGTTGGTACTGAAAGAATCTGTTTGCCAATCTGAGCAATTTACTGAGCCAATAAAACTGCCGGGGTAGAGTGTACGGCAGTCATAAGTATAAATTCCTATAAAAGGCAAAATTTCCTCTCACTTCAACAGGTAGAGGGATTTTCTGTAGTATACATTTCTGTAAATTTGAAATAAACCTCTCTTGTTTCAGAACTGCTTAAAAAAACTCAAAAACACAAAACAAAAAAAAACCACCAAACCTAGAGGAGCTGGAAATTCCCCCCTGGAGAGTGTCAGCAGACACCCAGAATACATCTCCAGGGTCACTTAATTCTCTGGATCCTACCCAAGTTCTATTGAAGTTAATTGAAAAAACTCCCATTGACTTGAAGAGGTTTTGGATCTGACTCAAATGGCTCTTAGTGGCAGCAGATTACAAGAAGGAACCCCACTGTGCAATTCCAGCCATCTGCCTACGGGTAAGCATTTGATGATACAAATGTATTTGCTTGGAATATGTCATGGGGTACTTCTCTTCCAATTAGGCAGTATTTCAAACTGAAGGAGATGTCTCCCTCTCATCTGAGGTCATTGTTATCAGAGATCTGTTCTGAGCTGGTGAGCTATGAAGTAGCAATACAAGCTTACACACGGCAATGTTACAAGTTCCTTCTCTGTTCTGTGCGTGTAAAAATATCAGCTAGTGCTTAGTTGAGCTGGTGTTCAGCTTCTTTTGTCTCTGTTGGCTGGATGTAGCACTGTTTGCATGAGACAAGAAAAAATGTCGTCCTTTCCATCTCAAACCCGGTGATACCATTGCCATTGTCAGTGTTTTACTGTATCAGCTGTGGAGTTATATAAGTGAACTGTTGGCAAACAAAGAGGAGAATTATGCTGAGTGCAATATATAAGAACTTTCTTAATTAGCACGCACAGCTTCACGTTGTCCTTTTCACGTAAAACTGGCAAAGGAGAGGAATGATGTGCATGGAAAGCATATTTGAAGGATGGTTGTCTTCAGCAGCATTGCAACAGACCAGAGAATCAAATGAGTTTTGATGTAAAACACAGCCAGAAACTGCATAAATTGCCCCAGCTGATTAGGGAACAGCAAAGCTGTCAGCGTGCTGGAACGATGTGTGTAAGAAAATTGCTCAATGGTGTGAATTTGGAGGAGAGCAACTGATCAGCCTTATTGCGTGCCAGGCCTCAGCGGTGTCCTGTACCTACTTTAATCATCAATTACTGTAATGCTGGGACAACCCACTAACAACTTAATTATTGTCTGGAGCTCCAGGCCATAGGTAGCTCCTCTAGGCAATGTTTCACAGTAAAGCAAGTCAGCCAGCGTGCAGGCTAAAAGGGACTGTGCTGCAGCCTTTGTCTCGGGGTGTAGGCCCTACCTGAGCTCATACTGAAAGTGTTTCAAAATCTTATTCTGTCAGACTCTGTGCACATAAGGAAGAGGCATTCCCTAGTCAGGAAACCCATTGCACAAGGAGCAAAAGACAGGCAGCAATATACTTTAAAGGCTTGGGGTAGCTGTGTACTGCCAGTGTGGGCAGATGTAGCAGATGGCACTTTTGGTTACGGAAGTAATTTTTTTTCCCCAGGACAAGTATGAGAGCAGCATAAATTTTGCACCATAATAAAAATCAGAGCAGGGAGCTCACGGAGTCTCCCAAGACTCTTTTATTTTATTTCAGTCAGTTTAGTCAAGCCCTTGGGCTCTTCTCCAACCAAGTGTTTGTCTGCCTCCAGACATGAGAGTCTGCTACTAATCTCCTTTCTGTGCTGGGCTTGATTGTGTCCTTGATAGGAATTTCCAATATGGGTAATGCAGACCTTTTGTTGCTTGTGGGTTTTTGCTTATATTCTTCAGAAACATACTCAACCCCCCTGGGTTTGTCCAACAGACGTTTTAATAAACATGTGTATAAGCAAGAAAGAAATTCCTGCGCTGGAGAGAGCCTTTTTGGTTCAGCTCTGTGATCAAGAAGCCAGCAATATGATAGTTTTAGTTTTACTCCGGACTGCAGTTGCCATGCAGTGCCAGCATTCATGATATTGAAGAATGGCTTGGGTTGCAAGGAGCCTTACAGATCATTTAGTTCTAACCCCCCCACCATGGGCAGGGATATCACCCCCTAGATCAGGTTGCTCAGGGCCCTGTCCAATCCGGCCTTGAACACTTCCAGGGACAAGGCAGCCATAGATTCTCTGGCCAACCTCTTCCGGAGCCTCACTATTCTCTGAGTAAAGAATTTCATTCTAATATCTAAACTAAATCTCTCCTCTTTTAATTTAAAGCCATTCCCTCTTGTGTTATCACTCTCTGCCCATGTAAAAAGTGGCTCTCTCTCTTTATAAACCCCCTTTAGGTACTGGAAGGCTGCTTTAAGGCCTCCGCTAGCCTTTTCCTCTCCAGGCAGAAAAATGCCATTTCTCTGAGCCTGTCTTCATGGAAGAGGTTCTCCAGCTCTCTGATTTTCTGCATGGCCTCTTCTGGGCTTGTGCCAGCAAATTCTTGCCTTTCTTGTGCTGGGGGTCCCCAGATCTGGATGCGTTACTCCATGTAGAGTCTCACAATAGTGGAGTACAGGGGCAGAATCACCTCTCCCAGCCTGGCTCCCACCAACCCAATTGGCTTCCTGGGCTGCAAGCTTACCCTGCTGGCTCATGCCATTTTTCATCCACCAAAACCCTAAGTCCTTCTCTGCAGGGCTGCTCTCAATGAGGTCTTCTCAAGAAGGCCAAGAGGCCTTCTGAGGGCATAGAGATGATGTCAGCTGGAAAGAACATGCTTAATTTGAGGCTAACAAGACTGTGCTGCCCCAATAGTGTGCTGCTCTTGGCATCTGTATCAGACCGGGACATGCACTTCCTGAAATCTCATGATAGTCTCCAGGTGTGGCACATAACAAGTTGTTTTGTAGAGAATTCTAGCAAACTGCAGAAAACTAAGAGTTGACGTGCAGGCCGGCAAATCTGAGTTACTAAATTTCCCTTCAAGATAATAGATTGGAGAAGCTTGCCTATCATGCTAAAATGCCCCGTTAATTTGAGAGCTAAACAGATGGGAAGTTTTGAGAAGGTAGGAGAGAAAAGGAGATAATAGAAGCTGCCATTACATACACAAGATCTGGTCTGAAATAACAGCTATAAATGGAAATTATTTGCAGGATATTGCCCATATGCTTCCCGAACCCGTGTCCAGGCTGCAGTGTTTTCAATTACTTTCCCAAATGCTGTCACATCTTTTGTAGATCTGCATCTGAAAGGGATTTTGAACATAAAGCTAGGCCGGCAGTAAGATTAATTTCGATATTGAAAGCTGATGATCTTTCACAAAGGTGTGCAGCAGCACCAGACCACCAGAGCTGCTGATTTCCCCATGATCAGACTGCAGGAACAGGTTGCCTGTCCATTGGTAGCTGGGTAGCTCACACTAGCCCACAGCAGCCTTGGCAGGGACATTGCCAGTGCACACACCTGCTCTCCTAGTGAAGAAACATCCCCACTGTTGGAAGCAATGCGAAATGGCTGCTTTAATGCGGACATCCTCAAACACTGGGGATAGATAGGAACATTAAAGCAGTTTTAGAAGAACAGGTTTTTTCACATTCAGGAAAATTGAGGATATGGCAGAGCCACTTTTTTCCCTCTGCTCTGTTGAAATCCCTCTATAACCTTCATTTCTCTGTTTCTTATCTGCGAATGGGGGGCAATGTCATTAACATCGCAATTCGGGGTGGTTGGATAGTAAAAAATCAAATTCAGTGCAGAAAAAAAAACAAAACCAAAGTGGATATTGGGGGAAAAACACAACCCTAACTATATACTTAGCTGCAAGCTAGCCTTTCAAGAAGAAAATGTTGGGGTAAAAACAGGCAGTTCTGCCTCAACATTGGCTTAATGTTCAGTAGCAGTTCTGAAAGTAGGCATAAGCTTAGGAATTATTGTGAAGGAATAGACAACTAGGTAGAAGTCATTATTACAGCACTATAGAAATTCATTACTCCCACCTCAAGAATGCTCTGTGTTTCTTACAGCCTTGCATTTGAGTAACGTTGCTGGAAAAGATACAAAGGACATATTGCGACAACCCACCCTTGAGGGGAAGGACAGCTATACGTATCAAGGACAATCAAAATATGGAACAGCTTCGGCACAGGGAGTGATCACGCAGCTTAGGACTTTTCAAGTCTACCAGGAGTTCATGGTAGAGAACAATTGTTCAGTGCTTCTTCCAGGACTTCAAGGACTAGAGTGTAGAGTGGGGAAAAACTATCAAGCAAAGGGTTAAAACAATGCAAAGTAGTATTTTTTTACAAACCATACAGTTCAGTCATGGAAAATCTTGATGTAGAATATTGTAACCACTGAAAGTTTACAAATGTTTAAAAAAAAGGCAACTAATGAAGCTCCAAAACTATCCACTGGGAAAATCCACAAAAGAGATGTTAACAGCTAACTGTTCAAACAAAGGCAATGCTTTTTCATTTGGGGTCTCCAGAGCTTCAGGCACTTGTTGCAGGGAGGGAGTGTCATTAAAGTCTGTAGTTTCTAGTTGAATTTCCTGTGAACCCTTTATTTTATCCTTACTCAGGTCCAGAGGAGAGCTTTTACTTCTCCCTTTCAGCATCATGGTTTAACTGGTCTTTTCCCTCTGGGAAGGTCTGTGTGAGGTCTGTGTCTCACAGAGAATGACTGTGACCTTCTGTTTGCAGGGTGGATGGCAACTTCTTTGCTTTGATAAGGAGCTTCTCTTTTGAAACCTTGTCCTATGGTTCATAACATGTGAAATCGATCTTCTCTGAAGGAGTGTGGTTTTTTTTTCCCTGTGGTTCTTTCGTCTTTGAAAGAAAAGTTGAGAAGAAAAATACAAGAGATCACAAAACATTTCTCACTGTGTGATTCAATAGGAAACAAGAAGGCAAGAGAATAGAGATCTCTGGAGAAGGGCCTGAGAAGAGGAGGCAGGAGAGAAGCCTCCTGTCTTGCAGGGAGCCCAGAATCACTTGCTTCTTTCATGAACTTATTTTAAGCTTGCAAGGCAAACTGTGAAGTTGGAAGTAACAAATGCCCAAGGACTCTGCAAACTTAACAAGTCCAGACCATCTCATGCAACTTGGCACCAAATGGAGGCTCTTTCAGACTAAGGGAATTACCGATGGCTCATTGGCGATAGTGGCCAGTCTCCACCAAGTAGATCAGTGCTTTATTCCTTCTCTCTCAGATGAATTTTGCCAGGTACTTCGTAGTCGCACTGTTTTGTCATTAGATTTCCTTCAGGCTAAACAGCCCCAGTTCCCTCAGCTGCCTCTCATAACACTTGTGCTCTTGATCCTTCACCAGCTTTTTTGCTCTTCTCTGGACATACTTCAGCTCCCTGAACAGCTCCAGCCTCTGTTGTTTTAGGGTCTAGAAAAGGTGCTCCTGTGGGTCTGCTGGGAATTCTGAAGAAGTTGTACCACTCTCTGCTCCTTATTTTTCCTTTCTCGTCTTTCCAGGAGGAATGCCTATCCTCACAGTCATGGTATCTCCTAAACCTGTGCAAGATTTCTGATCTGCTTTGCTTCTGGGAATTATATAAATGCACTGAAACGAATTGGGAGTGCTTGCATGAGTCACTCAGGTATGTTAGCTGTGATGTGTTATAGCCAGTCAGGGCAGTGAGATCTTAAACTACTCCATGAAGTCTGCCAGAGAACATTTGCTCAGACATTTTTCCCATATTTCCATGCCATTAGTTGTATGGCAGACCTCTCAGATGATGCTGGAACAGGCTTCAGCTTTCGCAGCTGTAATGCTTTACACTCACCCATACATCTCCAATGACAGCCTTTATGGAAGCCTCTATGTAAGTCTTTTTGAACTTGTTTGTGCTCCATCTATGGCAAAATTCTTATATATCTTATACATTTGTCCTACTTCCTATTTGGAAGAAGGCTCTGGGGAGAAACAGGGAGCTGCTTAGCAGCATAGAAATCTTGCAGAAAAGCCATGTTATGTATCAGCTCAAAGATGATCAGCTGAGAAAGTACAAACCTGAAATTTGTTGATGCTTCTGAATTCGTTCAAAAACTTGTTGAATTTCAGAGCTGAGTTCTTTCAAAATGAGAGTGATGGGCCTATGGTTCAACCTTGAGGTACCAGAGCTGTCACTAAATGTTTTTGCCTGCAGAACTATCAGCAAAGCAGCGTAATACCTTTATACAGGCTGCCTCTCCCTTCTTCAAGTCAGAGAAGTGGGGAAGGCTGAACTTCCTGGGTCTATTCACCACTCAATTGAAGTTGCAAATTTCAGGGAGCACCAGCGGGTGACTGCTAAGGCAGTGCTAGCACGTGTCTTCTTGGCCATGAAGGCAGAACTGGATTTTGTGCTCCCTAGAAGAGGTGTGATGGCAGGACTCACCTATTCCAGGCAATTTTCTCTGCAAGAACTCAAAACCCTGTCCTGTATAATCATTTGAGGAGAGCTGATTCATTATATGCCTGCAACCTGTGCTCAAGACAAATATCTGTGAAAGGTGGAGAGGATCCCTTCTGCAGCTTTCCTTGATGCTTTCTCATTTTAAGGAAAAAAAAAATAAAATGGGGATAATTGTGTCCTTTGAAGTCAGCTACTGAAATCAGATATTAAAGAAAAGCTGAAGTTTAGTGATGAGAGCAGAAGACTGGGATTGAGGTTCCAGATGCTTTCCTCAAGATATTGGGGTTCAGGTACTGTTCAAACCTGAGAGAAGTCTTACACAACTTGTCCATGTAGTCAGGCATGCATTTTATTTCTTCAAATATTTTATGCTCCATGCTTGTGATATTCTTTTTACTTCTTTTTCCAGCAGTCAAGCTTTCTTAATTTTTTTTTCTATACAATTACCTTTGTACCTCCCTGTTTTGTACCCTCCTTTTTTAGAGGGTAACTGGGACTGGGAGGCTAAAGCAGCTTGCTGTTATTCTGTGCAACATACAGCTTTCAAAGATACTCTTCTGAAGCCATACACAGACAAACACCCGCCAAGCTGCCTCCATCTTCCTCTGCGAAAGAAAGAAATTCCTGCTGAGAAGTGATGAGAAGAGATCCTTGCAAAGAAACAAGGCTGAGTAAAATGCAGCAGGGCATAGGAGTGTGCTCATTGCTTCTCATTAGTGGAGGAATCTGTACAGCACATCACAGCACATACAGGCTCATGTGACAGCTAGTGCACCTCCATCGTGTAATATAGTCAAGCTGGGAGGACACAAAAGCAAGAAATTTCACTTTATTCTCCTAATATTTTTTCAGCAGGTTTTAACTTACACAGTCTCTGAGAATATACTGACAACTGCTTTCAAAGATGAAATTTTAAGTGAGATAAAATTGCTTTGTGAGGGAAGGTTTTGGGGCTACATTTTCAAGCCAGAATTTTAAAAATCTGAAGCCAAAAAACCATTTCTTTCTACGTTATCTATTTTAATGTAAAAAAAAAAAAAATCCCATCCACTAACAAACTCCAACATGGTCTCTATTTTCTACAAAAAGTAATAAGTACTTAGTCTGATCTAACTTTGTGGTTTCTTTTTGTTTGATTTGGTTTTTTTCCCTGGGATTTGGCAGTGATTTATTCAGTTACAGGAAAGTATAAAGCTGCTGTTATTTACAGAAAAATGAAACAAATGTTTTTAGTAGAATCATAGATTTTTGTTTTTAGAAACACTATAGAGCATTGATACATGCACCAAAGCAAGAAAATCGTACAGCTGTTACAGATTGTATAGAAAAGATGTTAAAAGGGCTTGTAAAGAGTTCTGCATAGTATACATTTGACCTTAGTGAATGTATAAATGAAAATGCAACAAAAAAACCAAGGAAGAATAAAAGATTTACATCTTGCCTGCTCTGTTACCATGGTCCTTTATCAGAGAAAAAACTTGTGTGTTTATCAGAGATTCCAATTTCTGGTGACTTTCTTGGTACAAAGGACCAGCAATACCATTCTTCAAAAGAGTTGTCAACTTCTCAATGAAATCCATAGGGGTTTTACCTCTGCTAGACACATAAGCCAATAACTTGTTCTACTAGAGCCTGCATAAGCTGTGTATCATGACCAGTGAAATGAGAGAAAAGCAGTACATTTCTCTTAAAATTGGTAAAATTGACCTCAGTACAGATAGATTTGTCCCTGTGTTGCATGCTTTAAAAAGTAGAATTTCTTCATCTGAACTGTGTACTTTTTTTCAGGTGTAGCAACATAGATTTTTGGTATCTGTAAGTATTAACCTAGTGATATGCTTTCTAATTGTATTTTCACAAAAAATACAGGTATAACAGGATGAAAAGATGCAAAAGTCTCAGGGTAATCAGAACCTTTGTCAAAATTAGGGTATCATTGTTTTACCTTTGTTGTATTTGACCTGACTGTAGGTATCCTTTCTGTGAAACAGAGTTTTAAAAGGTCCCAGCCCACTGAAGTTAAGGAATTAGTTGCCACTGACTTTACTCTGACAGGTAAAGAATGCTCCCCTAGTCCAGAGGGGTTCAGCCTGGAAATTACTACTCAATCAGACTCATGCCTGCAGAAATGCACTAATCAAAAAGTACTTGGGCTCTGTCTCACTAATGCCTCTCTTTGAGTACCAAGTCAGAAAGCACTACTGATTTTCATCATTAAAGCTTGCCTCAGATCAGGAGGTGATGGCTCTGCTGTCAGAGAGCCAAGAAGCATTGATGCCATACACATTTGTCTTCCTACAAATGGAAGAAACTATAGTGGAGTCATGTTTTCCCATTTATAGGTGGGTATCAAGGTTTACAAAGCACACCAGAGTGTAAATGTGATGCATTTAAGTTACAGAGTAGAAAGTTAGTCAAAGCTAGTGAGACATGACTTGGGGAGAAACAGAAGAGCAAGCACATTCCCAAGCAGAAAAAGAACCCCAGCATCATGCCTTGTAAATAGGTTGTGAGTGGCCTTTGAGTGTGATAGTCTCAGGGACCATTAAATAGGACTCCAAGTTCATTAAATTAAACTAAAAGCAAATCCTTATGATATTTTCATGCTGTAACTCAAATATTTTCCTTCTCACTGTTTTATATTTTCATTTGAAGCATGAAACTGAAATCTTGTTTCTAACACCATCCTGCAAGTAAAAAAAAAACCCAATACAACAAAACTAGCAAATTAACCAGAAAACTCCCTAAAAAACTAAAAACATCACCCTTTGTCTCCCCCGCCAAAAAACTATTTCACTTTGTTTTCTCTTGGGGCTACTGTTTGGGTTGGACATAATTCCATGCCCTGGGCACAGAAATGTCCTGCCATTCATTTTGATAGTTTTGGATCAGATTCCCAGATGAAGACTTTCACATTGTTTCCACTGCTGGTGCCTCAACCATTACGCATTCAGGAACTCGACTGTGCTATTAGCTGTGAGACTGGCATCCCTGATCTGTGGCTGCACAGCTATGGTGATAAATTAGCCGGTTGAGGTCTGTGTTTAAGAAAAAAAGGAAACTGGGGATTTGGCAGGGGGACCTGCCAGATACAGAAAAGGTGGGAGTGGGAAATACTCAAAGAAATAAATACTCAAATGTTTTTTATAACAATTCTCCCTGGCATACATGTTTTGCCAAAGCCCATGTTGAACTACGTTGTTTTGGATAAGACTTCTGAAATAGTTGAAAAGAAGAAAATTTCAAGGATATTTCCAAATGAGTAACCATTTCAAAAGGAAAAATTTAGTTGTTTCGTCACAGATTCTCAGACAGATTAAGAGCAAGCAGTCTGGTTCAGGGTAAAGATTTGGGACATGCTTGCTAATACTGTGAAATCTGCAGTGTTGTGGTTGAAAAAAAACCTCTTTGCTTGGCCTGTCTAGAAAGAGAAGCACTCTGATTTCTTGTCACTAGTCATAGGAACATTTTATTTTGTTCACAGTGTCATGTCTGATAATGATATGTGCACAGAGCTCTCAGCAGGCTTATTCTTTGTAGAATATTTCTATTACTTATGGGAGCCCCTGGTGTTCTAGTGGTTAAGGACGCGGCCCTGTCACCGCCGAGGCCTGAGTTCGATTCCCGGTCGGGGCCCCTCCCCGGGCAGATGGAGCTCGTTAGCCCTGTAAGGCAATCCATCTACGTCCTGAGGACCTCACTGCCACCGTCCAAGCGTGCTTGGCTCCGGCAGATGAACCTCAGGATTAAAGGGTGGGCTCAGTTCCGCGCACACTGTGTCTCACCTAAAAAATCCAATGCACAGGCTGGAAGGTGTAAAGACCTTCCCCAGTTCTTTGCTCGCAAAGACTGGCTATTATTTCTGTTACTCCTACACAGAGTTCCATTCAGACACAAGCATCCTAAAATCTTACCCAATTTTTAAGTCAGTGCCATAGTAATTTATTATTAGTTAACAATTAATGCTGGGTACTTTCCTGCCAGCAGTGTTTAGAACTATACACTGGTTTAAATGCAGTCTCACTATATCCCATGTTGGGATGTGGCCAGTCTCAGTAGCACATTTTTCAGTCCCCATTAATGCACAAAATCTGAAACTCCTCTTAATACATATGTTCCCTTTAGGCATAAGATATTAATGTATTTGAAGAGTGTGGGTGTAGGGATGTATCTTCTGCAAACAAGTAATTTTTAAAATTTTATATTATTTGTTTAATTACATTTTCGACCTAATCTTCAGTACTGAAAATCAGCAGTGACCGATGTAGTCATGAACAGTGCATCAAGGTCTTGCCATTGCTTGAGTTTCAGAATTGTTTGGTTTATTGGCAGGAACAGCTAGAAGATAAAGTATTTGATTATTTTCCAGTGCTCTACTATGATGTTGAACTTGCTGCAAGAAAATACAGATTAGAAATGATTGTAATGACAGCCTAGGTGCAGAAAATTGAGGAATTAATTTTGATTGGACTTATTAGATATGGGGGTATCCCTTGAAGACAACAATTATTTTCAGCTGAAGTATTTGGACTGGATTGGTTTATTTAAAGGGTTTTCTACTTAATGAGTTTAGTCCTAACATCTGCCTTAGGCTTTGGCCCTTGAGTTAATTCCCCCCTAATTCTTGGCTCTGTCCCGGTACTGACATCTGGGGAGAAGCCTCTCCATATCAGAGGCATAGAAAATGACACTGCTGGTATGAGTTTCAATTTGCCTTGTTCCATACTGGTACTAAACTATCCTCCATTTAAATGATTAAGTTTTTAGCAAATTATTCAGCATGCTGAAAGGTTACCTAATGTAGCTACTTATTAGTCACTTCTCAAATCATTAACAAGCTATTTATGACACCTTCATGTGCAGGTACAAAGCCTTCTGGAGGATTCCTTCGATTTAATTTCTCTAGCTTAAAGCCAAATGGAGAGAACAAAGGCAGAGCTGGCAGTCACTAATTAAGAGGATGAAGGAAGGCAGAGGGGATGCTGACAGGAGGTGACAGGCTCATTGAAAAGAAAAAGATACATCCTGAGAATTGTGAGATATTTTAGATGATTCTATGAGGCTTGCTGAAGTACAAAACTAATCCATGAGTATCTCACTACCTCTTTTTGTTAAAAAATGCTTTGTTCTTAACTATTTACTTAATACTGCACAAAAGCAGCTTATAATTTCACATCTGAAATAATACCGAGTACAAATTCTGTTTTTCTTTGCCAAAGGACTTTGGTAGGACATGTAGTCCCCTGATTACCAAATGCTTCATGAGTAGCTGTCAAAGGAGTCAGGCTGGGAGTAGGATTTCCCCAGTCTCACGAACTCGCTGTCTGAGGTTGACATACCATGCATGTCAAAGTCTCAGCAAACCTTGCTGTCCAGGTGGCCTGAATGTCCTGGCCAAGTCCTTTAGCAGAGAGAAATTTCACTGCAGCTGAGACAAAGATGGGTTTTTCTGTCAGTGCCTAGGGGCTCTCTAGTGTCAAGGGCAGCAAGATGTGAGGAATTTTTGAGGTTCTGGCAAAACTTCTTGCCAGTGTGTTGACAACTTCTTATGTAAAAAGCCAGGATAAAAAAAAAAAAAAAAAAGAAAAAAACCCCCAACAAATCAAAGAACAAAAAACAAAAACAACCAAAAAAACCAAATGAACCAGCAACCAGGCAATACATTTTAAACTGTGGCCTAAAAAAATAAAGGGAGAAACACTGCTCATTCACTTTGGTGTAAACTCATTGCTAGCTTTTCTGCTGCCCTACCCTGCTGCGTTTTCTGTGCGGTTACTTGGTCATTTCATTTCCCAGTTTTCCATCCTTCTTTTTTCTTTTCCCTTACTCCCTGGTGTTTTTAAATATTAAGATACTGGGGTTTGTGCAGCTGTGATATTCACCAAAATAATTTTCTCATCTGTAGACAAGAGAGCAATTCCCATCTCTGGAGCTTCATTTCTTGAGGGAATCACTGGGGACTTTACAGTCACATTGCAAACGCATATTCTTCAGTTTGATTTTTCCCTTGTTGTCTTTGCTGCCTCAGACCTGTCACTGTAATGACTTTGGTGTCAACAGCAACATAAATTGCTTGAAGCACCCGGTTCCTGCTTGGGAGACTGAAATGACCAGTCCCCCACCCAGGGGTACTGCATCTCCAGCACTGCCTTGGATGGACTCTGAGAGCCCCTGTGTGAGCTGTCTGCTCTGCATCCTGGCGTGGGGGACTCTGTTGTCAGCACTGCCATGCTCAGGTGAGTCCCCACAAAAGCATTGACTGTCAGTGTCAGAAGTGGGGACCTTTGCTATGTGTCTGTGCAGCCCACGACACAGCAGGCTCCATTCTCAGCTGGGGCTTGGCTTATTCAGGTGATTTTATTATAGCAATAACCATAGGATTGACTTGGTTGTTCTTGGTAAACTCCTGTAACATTTCTAATTGGTTTATGATCCTGGGGAGAAAGAAATGAACTGTTGAAGTAGTTAAGCTTAAGCACTGCTGAAGTGCTGTTTTGTGGCACTTGAGTTGAATGGGAGCTCTAGCTGAAGAGAAGGACTCATTTGTAAAGCTGCCTCTTTCTTTGCCAGTTTCTAAAAATTTTTATTAACAGAACAACTGTTTCATTAGCACACTGATTAGCTGCAGAATTTCTCTGCTGTTGAAGACGTGGGAAGGACAAGCTCTTAACACAAAAGGAGCAATCAAGGGGAAGCAACTGGTTGCAGCATGCAAAACTGACTACTAAATGTTCTTACACTGTCTTATTGTATTTGCTCATGTACAGAGATCCTGGTACTCATCATACAGGGGACAGGAGACACAGCAAATTATACAAGCAGCTGAGCAAAGAAGTAGAGAGGTCTCTGAAGCACACCTGCTGCTGAGTATTCCCAGACTGAGGAGGTAAATGCAATAGGGAGAATAGGGAATTACGTGCGCTGCAAGATCCTCAACATAGGACCCACAGAGGTGGATGGGAAACGGACTGGAAGGGGAGATAAAGTTTGGTTGTCCTTGTGCTTACTAAGAAGGCAGACTACAACAAGTATTTTTTGCCTTTGTGGGAAAAGGATTCAGTCTCCGGCAAAGGAAACCCCAACCCTGTCAACTTAGAACCTCCCATGCTGAAACCACGTACAATGCAAAGCATGACTGAGGTAGTTTTTACCTGGTGTGTTCAAATGACAAGCACTGATGAGCAGTTTGGGATGCTGGAGGATAAGCTGCACCCACTGAGAACAGTAGGTACAAGCCCCACCTGGCACATCTCAGCATATCCAGGCCGTGTGTCCATGCCCAAGCTTCAGACCGTGTAAGCAACTCAGGGGTTTGGCACTACTTGTAGCTACCAACCACCTTATGTATTTGACAAAGGAAATGGGTGTGTTGTGGCTAATGAGAAGCTGACAATATCCTAGAGACAATCTTGACTTTTCTCATCTACGGGTGTAGAAGGACTTAGTGTGCAAGGACTGTCCCAAAAGGTGTGACTTAATTAATGCTCCTTGACTTCAGTGGGATTTTTTTTTTTTAATTCAGTACGAAGATTTTTTTACAGCTTGTGAGAAATCAAAAGGACATCTTCAATTTTTTGTTTTATAACAGCAACTAATGCCTAATTCTCACATTATGAAAGTACTTCATTTTTGGAAGTACTTTGATTTTTTTTTCTCATGAAAATCAACTTTGAAAAGTTATTCATTTCAAATTAGTTTAATCTTTATTTTCTAAAACTGAAATTAAGGAAAAATTTGCCCAGAGGCCATATTGGACTAATTTCAATTTTTCACAGTAAAATAACATTCTCTAAAATGACACTGCTTGTTTCTGATACAGAATGAAGGTCAGGTTTTCCATCCACCTATGTCTATGGTGTCTTGGTGTCAGAGTTAATGTTCGTCTTGCTAAGTACCAGTTATGTTCATTATCTATCCAATCTTTTTTTTAATACAATAACTGACTTTTCTGGTGTGTGATTAATGTCCTCAAACAGGTACAGATATCAACTGACACGTATGGGCTAGAGGTATTACATGAATTATGCAGACAGCTGGATGAAGTTGGCATTTGAATACAATTCCCTTTACAAAATTGATCTCTCGTTTTCTCCCCTAATCATTCATTTGTACTCTACTTATTTTTTTTCTCTCTCATCCTTCTTTTCTAATTAACTCTTTCATCCTCCTCCGAGAGCTCTTGCAGCTATACTAGGGGCATATCTGCTGAGAAAGCCTTTCTACTACACTGTCACTAACAGCTCCAATTTGTTTCATTTTATACTCCCTAGGAGTGGTATATTTTGTAGGCCATAGTTTTAGAAGAAACCATAAATACATAAAAGTATACCATTCCAGGAAATTTTCATTGCCAGTTTACACAGTCCTCAGCTTCTGAGCTACGCAGACTGAGTTAGTAGGTAAATACCATGCTACACTATGTCCCAGCAAGTTTGCAGTCTTACAAGAGAAGAGAAGGTGACATGATTTTTGCTCATAGTTGTACGAGGTGTTTTTATCCAGAGCCAGCTAGAAGCACATAATTTTTTAGCTGCTGATCCTAGTATCCCCAAATTAAATAAGCTGTGCACTGCGAGTAGAAGGGCTGTCGTTTTGGGGTTTAGACCAAAGTGATTGCTATAGTCACGTTGTAATTATGTTTTAGTTGCAAGGTAATCACCTAATTATTCTTTTTCATATTTGTAATTATACGGTAATATAACCAAAGGTTTTCCTACACAATTTATAACAATTGTAGAGTAAATATACTTAGCTATTAGCAGCATATCTCCTAGTCTGTCAAAAGAGTAATATATTCAATATTATTACCTTCAGCTTCATGTATATCACCTTTAATTACATGATGAAAATCAAAACTTTACAATGGAACAAGTTTGTAGTTACGTAAATCCAACTGGAAAATATGGTTGAGTATCTATTAATATCCATAACTAAGCTTTACTTTCAGCAGATATAAATTCTGGCATATCTCTAGTGACTTCTTGGAAGTGTGGGTGTAAAGTAATAAGCTCCTTTGCACTAAGTGGTAATCACTATGAGGTCCTGCCCTAAATTGCCTCTCAGCACTAGCAGATTATGAAATGTTTAATAAATGCATATAATGGGAGGAGAACTAGACCCCGGGGTTTAAATGAGACATGCTTATAGCAAATGAATAGTTATGTTATGTTTAAAGCAGATTAAAATACATCTTAATGGATTTCATTCTTCTTATAGCCTTCTCTGTGTAAAGTTGTATGTAGTTGTAAGTAGGGTATGCACTGCAAGCCTGTGGGCATACAGAAGTAACCTTGTGGTCTTAATGCTGTGCCACCTTCTCTACTGGTGGCTTTTCCTTTTCCCGAGCCTGTTGTTCTTCCACCTGCTTCTGTTTTTACAGGCACAGAAAGAGGTGAGGATCTGCTCTGGTGTTTCGTTTCTCTGTTCCTTAGCTATAAATAGGGAATACTGACCTTATGTTTTTGGGTTTGTGTTTTGTTTTTTATTTTATTTTTTGTTTTGGTTTGGTTCAGGGTTTTTTTTGTGAAAGTAAACTTCTGGCTGTTTATGAGGCTCTTATCTACTATGATAGTGGAGGCTGTAGGGACGCATCTATAAGAAAGTTTCTTGCATCATATGGAAGGTCTGATTGCAAGTCTTGGATGAAGGAATGCATTTCACCCTAATGGCGTTCTGACCCTACTAATATTAGTGATGTATGTCTTTCAATATCTCTACACAAGACAATTGAATATAATTAGAGTGGGCAGACTTCTCAAGTAAGTCAAGATTTACTTTTCAAAGGGCAAATCTAGCTGAGTCATCGTTGCTGTTCAGTGCTCTTAGAAATTAAATAGAAATATGATGATATCAAACTTCTGTGTTTTGCCCTAAACTCAGTAGAAGAGAAAATCTGTGGACAGAATTTAATTGGTCAGTCAGATTTGGGGTAATTCTTGCTTAGAAAAATTATAACATAAAACCTAGCATCTCTCTGTAGACCTTTTCATTAGTCCTGCCTTCCTTAGCTGGTCCCAGTTCTGTACATGGCAATCCCACTTGCATAACCTTGGAAGACTTAGTGTGAAAAGGGATTGTGCAAGCCTGGATAATGCACTTTCTTGTTTTTCAGTTGTAAAGTGGTTGATTGAGCTTTTCTTTCTTTCTTTGACCCTCTGTGGGGGTGAAATGCCTTTGTTTACACTGGAATTAAGAAGTCAGTGATGATAGAGTGTGAGTGAGCTCTAGGTGCCTTTTTTAGTGGTTGAAGAACAAAGGTTCTTATATCTACCCATCAAGCTTGGAAAAATTTCTCCTTTTTTAAAGTTTGAGGAACACACCAAAGTTACCTCGCGTGTGTTTTCCCCACACTGGCATTTTCCTTGCTCTGCAGACCTGCTCTTGTTATTCCTGGCTTAGTTTCATCTAGTTTACATCCTCATTGTAGTGACATACTTCTTTCCTGCTTAACATGTATGTCATATACAAATTATGGAACTTCTGCAAGGTGTGATTTGTAGAGAAATCAGGATATTTGTGGTCATTTGAGATTGGGAATGGGCAAATGTATTTTACATACATATGTAAGAGATGGAATAAGAATTGCAGCTTGCTAATGAAATGATTCTTGAAGTTTGTTGTAACTTTATTTAAAGTCCAGATTTTCAAATGTGCCCAAGTTTTTAGGTGGTTGAATTTTAGTTACCTAATGTATACTTAGTCTGTGCTTTGATACTGGGTTCCTTTACAAAAAACATTCTTTGGGGGGAAAAAAGTATACAGCTGAAATCACAAGTCAGTGCTGAACTGCCAGTCCATTTATTATGCTTTATTTTTAACAATGACACGTTATGCTATTTGGGGAGGCAGGATGCTCTTGTTTCTCATGAAAACAGCAGTGCTTAGCTTTTGTTTGCTTGGGAATAATTATGCCAATATTGGACGTATGTTTTCATTCCTCCCTTCAGAGTGCTGGATGATCGTCAGATACTACTATCTGTCAGTAAGCCACTTCTTTCTGAAAACCACACAGTTAGTTTCCAAAGGTTTCTTTGATTGACATGGCATAAATGTGATTAAATATATTATAGTTAAGTTACAGAATCTCTGAGCTTTTAATCTTGGTAAACCTGAGAAGTTAAACACCTCTTATGGCTTTCAGAGCTTTATTCCATCCAGAAGAAACCATCTGCTTTCCACAAAATATCACTGTTTCCTTGATCTCTTCAAATTAATCCTACTGTGATTAACTTCAATCCAATTAAAAAGAACATGTAGGCAGCTGCACAGGTCTGATTACATGTGGACATGATAGTAGGGCTCCTCATCGGGAAACCAGATTAAGGGCCAGTGTTAGGCTAGACGAGCCTGGTAGCAACACTTCCAACTCTGGTATCCTGGCATGACATGCAGTGTATAATAGTACCACACTTGCAAGCTATAAAGCTCCTTGCAGCCAAGGAACTCAGAGGTTTTCATGTGAACATATATATATCATTACACATCCTTCTAAAGATGCAACGAGACTGAGTATTTACATCTATAGCAGGATATTGAAATATGGCTTTAGTTAGTGCATAGGGCTAAGGCACACTAGAGTGGACAGGCATTTCCCACTGCATTTCCATGAGCCTGTGGCAAACAGTGTCTTCCTTGTTTATTCTCAGTGAAAATGCCAAAGCCAGGGGGATTTAGGAGCCTAATATTTGCTGGAGCTTTCTTTGTTTTCATAGAAAAGTGTGCAGAGAAGGGGCAGATTTTTAGGCACAAGTTGAGAGAAATCATCCTACACCTCAGCCTCTGGGCTCCTGATTCTCACGAGCTGCCTCAGGCTCTTGCTGCAAGAAACAATGAGGCATGGAGTTTGTCACGAAAATCTGTCTGAGCCTGCATGTTCCTCTGCACCACGCTTAGCAGGCTCCCAGCATTGCAAAGCCTTGTTCCACATCACGGAGGAATTACCATCAGCTTGTGTGGATAATCTAATGAGAAGCACTTCAAAAACGTTTATTGTTATGAATCATATTGCCATGAATAGCCCTGCAGTTGGTGGTGGGCCAGACTTGGAAATGGCTCAGTGCCCAGCACATCTGCTTTCAGATACCTAAGTGGGGAGTTTTGGGGGCTGGTATTTGATTGTTCCCAGGTGGAACTGCTGGAGACCATCCTGTCTTGAAAAAGAAGCAAGAGCGAGCCCAATTTGGGATTTTATTTTTTTAGCATATATATAAAAAAGGGGGAGAAAATACGATCCTCAATTTGATCTTTGAGACATCTTTGAAGGATCTGACCATGGTGTGACCAAACCTGAAAGCTACCCCAGAGACACAATTATAAAAACAGTAGGAAGAGCACTTAAAAGTAATGAGTCCAGCACTACAAATTAAGGCTGAAAGCTTTTATGATTGAATTGGTAGCATTGGGCATGGAATGTTTTGCTATGATTGGAATAGAGGTTTTTTTTTTATTAGGGTTGTTTGTATATATATCCATAGCTTGTCATTAGTGGTTAGACACTGATTTGTAGCAGCATAAAATTATTCCACTGAATGTCACTGCGGCTTCTATTCTGTTTCAGCTTCTCTCTTCTTGCCTTCCCTCCCTCTTCCTTTTTTTAACTAAAAAAAAGGCAGAGAAGATCATTACCACACTGATTTATGTAAATACAGCCCTAATTCAGAATGGTGTTCCAGCAGTCACATAAAAATGATGCATTGCCAAGATGTTTGTATCTTTAATAGCTTCTGGGATGGAAGGAATCCTTGTCCTAGTAAGGCCACCCCTGAAGGACTGGAAATGTGCAGATTTTTCATCTGAGTTGCAATGAATGCTAGAATGAGAAATCAGTGACTGCAAGAGCTTCTAATTCAATTTAAAGCTCTGCATCAAAGAACTGTGGTTGTCAACAGTAGTAATCAGGTAAGGATCCTGTTAACCTGAATATTTAAGAAAATCTTTGGAGATTTTGAAAACAGATGGCAAATATCCATCTACTGTAGATCCAGCCTTATGCCGGAGAAAAAATACAGAGCTAGCTAGTTGTTATCTGGTTAAATTTGATGATTAGTAAGAAAGCTAGGATGTGCTATTTATTAGTCTGGCATAATTTTGTCTCTTTTCCACTGTATTTTTATGCTGCTTTCTTACATGTGTCATAGCTGTTGTTCTCTGCTGTGGTCTGTGTTCAAACCAGATATGCATAAATGAAAAATGTAAGGCATTACTTATAGGCTAGTGCACCCAATAAAACAAGTCAGCTAATAGTCTGAGCATTAACCCATTCACTATCTCAATAAAATATTAAAAGTCTTTAATGGCCAGGTCAGTAGGATAGGGACATCATCTTCCATCGCCTCTTGGATTGGGGCTGATTCTTCATGTTGCAGTTTCCATCTCCTGAGTTTCCCCATCTTACCATCACCACCCCCACCTTTACCTGTCATTATTTTTCATGTTCACACTCTATACTGCTTACTGTACCCAACTCAAAAATTACACTCTTTGCTTTCTGTTTTCTGACCTTGAATGGCTTTATGTCCTCATGGACACCCTAACAACATCTGGGCCGGTAAAACACACCTGGAGCAAAACAAGTGTTGGTGCAGAAATACAGCTTTGTCATTAATATTCCATTCATCTTTTCCAACTTTCCTCAAGCAGCAACTGCACTTTGAGTCAAATTGTTTATGGGTACTCATTAGAAAAATAAATGGGTGGGCACCTGTCAGTTCTCTCATCTCATAATTTGCAAGTCCTCTGCCTGGACACTGGGCTGACAAAACAAAGGGAGCTCTTCCTCCCAGTTTCAAGCACAGTTGTGCTGCCTTGTACATATTGATAGTTTAGAGGTATCTCTGTTATCTCAGAATAAGGGATAATAATGTTTCTCTGTGGAAATCAGCCTTTTACTTCATCACCAGCGTCTTTATCAGGATATATTTCAGCATGTTGCAGTTCCTATAAACAGGCTTAAATAGACAGATTTCCTAACTGAGCAGAAATATCAACTGAGGTCAGCTGAGATCCCTAAGGTAAAAATGATAGGGAATGGAAAGAATGCACTATTCCTGTGCTGCTTTGGGAGGTTTTTGAGATTTTTTTGTTTGTTTTGGGTTTGTTTAGTTTTATTTTGTTTGTGTTGAGTTTTTAGTTTTGTCTTTTTTTTTTTTTTTCCCCCTTAGCTGCTTTAATTGGGAGATACTGTTTGGTTAACACCTGTCGTGGGTTTACCAACCAACCAGCCCCCCTGGGGCTGAAAATGTTTTTTTCCAGGTGAATTTCCAGAGCAAAGCCAATCAAAAGTTTTGCAGATCCCAGTATAAGGCAGTTCAGTACCATTCACAATCACCTAAAGAGCAGGCTTGGAGCCCTTTAAACCGGGACTGTTATTAGCTTTTTTTTTTTTTTTTTAATGAACAGCCTGCCTAAGTGTTTATCCTTCACAACTAGTCTACTTGATGTTGCTGTGGGCAGGGGAATGAAGCAGATATTCTCTTGAGGTCCCTTCATTTTCTAAGGGAAAAAATTCTCCCTCTATTTTCTAAGATTTTCTTCTGGCCTTTCTAAAGGCAACAGCACTTGCAATCATGGAGAAAACAGATCTAGTGGTCAGTTATCTCTATGAGAAATTAATAAACTGCAACATTAGTAAGCAATGCCCAAACACACAGCTTGATCTGACTCTTCTGTTCCAAACCTGCAAATAAAGCATCAGTAATGCTACAGAGGGCTAGGAAGTTACAGTGACTTAAAACTGGTGTTGAAAATAATGTCTGTGAGGATCAGTGTTTTCCCCTATACAGAAAATAAAAAGTGAACAAGGATCTTTAACCTCGCATGGGGACTTTGTCAAACAGGTCCAAGAAGTTCTTTGCCATTTCCCAGAGCTACAAAAGGCTGTCTTGCAAGTATCATGTATGAAAGCCTTCCATCACTTGTCTGGCAGAACTGGTTTTAATATCTGTCTGAGTTATTAGGAGGTTAGCAATGAGAAGGTCATTCCCAGAGGCGTTCTTTTCAAGGGCTAAATGATCCCATGCAAGGACAGATAAAATGAAGCCAAAATTAGTGTTTGTTAGCTTAGGAAAACATTGTTTTCTGTAGCTGTCAATCACGTACACAGAAAGAGAGATTCAATCATAGTGAAGGCATTGGACATTCAAGTCAGCTTGATTCTTCAATTTTATAAACAGTAGGAGGCTCAGGAAGAAACAATGAGGAAAAACAGGGCTATAGAATTAGCAAATAGAGTCAACTTTTGATTCCCATGTCATTTAAATCCAAATTATAGTAATTTACTCAGTCCAGAAAGCCTGAATTTTCACCATTTTCCAATTTAGGCAGCTGTGATGGCAGACTCCATGGAAAAGTTCAGCCTCAAATTTAATTGATAAATTCACACCTCCTTTGCTATTTTTTTTTTTTTGCTTCTTCATTCTGCTATGGCACATGTAATCCTATGTGGTTATTTGTGACAGAAACAACACATACTGCATAATAAAATTTTCAGCTAGCAGGATAAAGGATGTGTCATTAGTAAACTCACAGTCCCAGATTCCCATCCTGGTCAGCCTCAGATATCAACATTATATAGACATAACCTGTATTTGGAGTCCTGGTTCCTGCCTGACTTGTGAAGGAGCTGTGTGGAGTCGCAAGGTTCTTTCTTGCTGAAGAATAATTTTTCATGACAATCATTATATTAGTAATAATTATTTCTAATCAGATATTTCAATCTCAAAATCAATATTTGGGTTTTTTTCTCTATTCTAAAAACTCCCTACAAAAAGGTGATATTTCCTATACTAAAGAAACACTGTCTTATTTATCAAATGTTGAAGACCATAGATTTATTCAATTTAACATCCAACTAAAGCAAGATGTTCAAAATTAGAGAAAAAAAAAAAAAAGAGGAAATTTTTATTGAAAAAAAATCCTTGAGCAGTTTGGTACTTTTGGGTATTAGGACATTATATTTTTCCAAACAAGTTAAGCATGAATTTAACTAATTCAGATTCCTCAAGATCTCCATGCTTGATGTTTTCTGTGGACTGACTGGAGACCTTAATAGTCTTTGCTGAAAGGACACATGGGCACTGGAATTTGGGTGAAATTTTAACTCTTTATGCCTAAGTCTGGCAGGCAGACTCCCACATTTTCAAAATCTTATCCAGTTGACTTCTCTATATTTAAATATATCTTTTAAAGAGCTAAATTAAAACCCCTTTGAAAATTTTAAAATATTAATTAAGAAGTCCTCTGTTCTTCATGTTGGTTCTGGCAATTCCGTGTCAGTGGCTGTGTACAAATATCCCTGTTGCCAGGGCATGATCAGTATATAAAGGATCTTCTACTTATTGTTGAGCACCCTCTCCTGGCTCTCTGCTATTTGCACAGAAGTTATGTCATGAATTGAGTGCTTTGGGATGAACTGCAGTGCCCAGTTGAGTTTCGGAGGATGTCTGCTCAAATAATATGAGTTGCTGCTCTCCTTTAAGCATACCTGATTTTTAACAGCCTGGCTGGTTTACAGCCAAGAAATCTTTCTAGTGGTGAAATTCCTCAGTAAGGATTTTTTTCTTTCCTCTCATGCTGCTTCTAATTGATCCCAGAAAAGCACTTGCAGACTAGAGAATACAAAGCATAAGGCACAATCTGATAAGGGGATGATGCCCAGTTGGTAAAAGGCTGTTTACTGTGTGACTAAGCCAACACATCTCTCAATGGATCTTATCTTTCTGTTAATACCTCAGGAGGCCTAAGGCTTAGTCTAGGAATGAATTGCTGCGTCATAAAGCAAGTTTTTTTTGCAGAGATTCTGGCAATAAAGAGAGCCAGAATGAAAATAGGAGGTGAAGTTAGGGGGTTACTGCTCAGTTAAAAGTTACAATATGAAAAACAGTCATCTGATTTTTGGATCTTAAATAAATAGAGCTGGGGTACATGAAAGTGTCTGCAGCATGTGACTGACTGCTTACCATGGTTAATTCAATCCAAAATTCTTTGCACAAGTCAAAGCAAAATGAATAAAAATCTTCACTCTGTTGCTCTCCTATTTATTCTACAGTCATGCAGCTAGGCAGCATTATCATTAATTTAACAGTTCCCATGCACCTGGTCTGGATCCATCCAGTAGCTTCAGGTGTCTAATGAAGAAACCTACTAATGCAGCTCTTGGTCATCATCCTCTTTATACTTAGAGGGCCAGGTTCATGCTTTGGAGGGTTCTCCCTCTGCTAAGTAGAACAGAGGCCTAGGGAGATGAAATTCTTAATTTTGGTGGTGAGGGGCTCTGCTTTTCTTAGCAGCCCATGTCCCTGATCGCTTTAAAAAGATATTTTTTCTTGGGCCATACTGTACCTTCAGGCAATCACCACTGCACCATGTACAGAGACCAAGAACCAGGATCCTCCTAAAGGTGCTTAACAAGAGCTTCAAAACAGCATCAGTGGCAGTTTCCCGAGTGCTGAAAATTTTAAACGTGCAATTTAAGTGCTTCCAGGCTGTTTTAAAGTTGTAACATCATCCAAAGTTTCTTCAATATTAAGTATCATGTTAAATAAAACATTGATTTAGCAAGGAGTTTCTAGCATCAATCCTCATCTTGTTCTCAGGCACTGTTCTTGCCCAACCTGAGGAATTCTCTCAGCAAAAGGACATTTTTGAGCACTAGGAACATCATCAAAGAGCATACAGCAAACAGTAGAAAGCTAATTTGCAGTAGCCTAGGATTATACTACATTTTTTATTGCAGTGTGCTCTGTGGCTTTGTATTCCCATATAACAAGTATGACCATGGCTTTTAGGAAAGCCATCATTCTCTCCTAGATGTTATCGTGGGACTGTTTGGTGTAAGTAAAGATATCCTACTCAGCTCTTTGATTTCAGCCTTGGAGCCAGCTTTCATTTTGGATTACCCTCAATTAGAAGGTACTTTGAATTTTTTTGCAGTTTAATTGGAAAATGGGAATAAAGAAGCAGGTAGAAACAAAGAGAATACAGAAGTATTTTCAGGTCATTGCAAAATCAGAGCAGCAGTGTTACTGAATTTGAGTGGATGTGAGCAGGGGCTGTTTCAATTTGTGTGTGACTTTGATACAGGCAAAGAGACCAAAGTCTTATGGTTTCTAAGTCAGGAGGCTCAAAGAATAAATTGACTGCAGCTGAGATCAGAAGCAAAATGCTTTGTTTATTTCCTTTGTATGCATTAGAGTACACCTTTTAAACTGCCAGAGAAACTCCCTAATTTGCAATAATGAGATTAACTGCATGAGAAAGAACAGCACAAAAAGAGACATCATATCATGAAGTGTTCTTATTTATTTATTCCATGCTAAAAACAATCATCCCAGCTTTCTTTTATCTGATTCCTAAATCACTGGGCTGGATTTTTGTCAGCAATAAGTGCAAGTAGTTCCACTGAGTTGCAAAGGACTGTGTTCACCGAACTATCCATGTTTCATTCCAGCTCAAGTAAGCAAAGAAGTGATAATATTTGGCTTCACTGTAGGTGAGGCTTTGCTAGACAATTTTTATTGCTGTTAATTATCTTTTTTTGTCAAGTAACAGAAGCAAGAAGAGGCTGTAATAGGCATGGAGCAAAGGTGGAAGGCTTTTGGGCTGAAGGTCAGGGTGGAAGCAGGTTGCCTGCCTGGCTGCATGGATGGTGTTTATGACTTTGCAATTCTTCTTCCCTTTGCTGGGCTGCAGCCTTCCTGTCCAGGACTCCCTGTGTACACACATGACATCCAGCTCAAGTGTCATATTGCCTACTGCTGTCAGACCTGGCCAAGTCCATGTTGCAAGGTATCTTCAGACCATTTCTAGCACTGGCCTGAGTCAGTGGGGATGCAGGTGTTTTACCCACCTTTCATGCAAGAGCAGGAGCATTATTACTTGCATCAAATCTAGCCCTCTCTGTCTTTCCCATCCCTGTTAGCTGGCTGGATGAATACTAATGAAAAGGCTTACGTGAAATAGAGTCCTATTTTCCCTTTCTACTGTAGGCCTAATGGACTGCACCAGTCCCCTCCATCAGCAGAGAGGAGTTGCAGAGTGAGAAAAGCGTGTTGTGCTTTCTGAAACACCTGGAATCATTTGCAGGAACATGCTGTGGAGCAAGGCTTTCCCAGCTTACTGAATGTCCACAAGCCAGCCCCTCACTGGGAGTAGCTTGGAAGTACTGCGCAGAGCCGGCAGAGCACAGCCAAACTGCAGCAACAAGAGCAGGGCCCTGCATCTCGAAGTAAGTGAATTTGCTCGGCTAATTGCACGCAAGTGCTCCCTCTGAGCACCTGTAAATTGTTAAGTTTAATAGGGTGGCAGCTGTTGCCGGCTGCCTGGGTTCTTGCTGCCTTGGAAGTAGCTGGGAGATGAGAGCAGCAGCAACTCGCAGTGTGATTATCCTTTTCTCTGTTTCTCCTCAATTTCATTGTCATTTTATTATCTCTTAAGTGCGCTTAAAAGCATTTTTTGCTCCTTATAATACCCACAGGAGCTGTTGTGAAGTGCACTTTTTGTGTTTAAGGTTTCAAAACCTAAAATCTCTGACTTTAAGAGGTTTGGAGAGTGTCTTAGTTGGAAGCCTGATGCTGTAAAAACACCTGCAAGACATTGAACTTAAACTGGCACAGCTGGAGAGAGGGATGGTCCAGAATGATGGGTGGTTACACTGCTATGCTTCAGTGCCCTCCTTCTCCTGCAGAAATTAGAGTTTGTTGCTGAGTGAGAAGTAGATGTCTGAATATTTAGATGGATCTGGACTTTGAATCTGAGAGCTTGATAGCTATAGCAAGGTAATCACTTCTGTGGTTCCACCATCATAGAAGGGACATAGAGTCACTAGCAATGAATGGGAGAGGTTCTTTTAGTAGTGCAAGGTGTTAGAAGAATGTAGCACATCTAGCCATGGGATTTACTGGGCTGGAATAACATTCAATCTGTAGATGGTAGAGGGAGCTGAAGCTCTCAGTACAGGTACCTCCATCAGTTCTTGAAGCGTGTTGATGGAAATTATCCTTGTGATACATTACAGGTAGCCAGGAAGGGCTCTGGCAGGAGATGCATTGCTGTGAAGCCTAACTGGGCTTATCAGAACCCCTTCACCACTCCTGAAGGAGCTAAGGGTTGTTATCTTCACAATTAGTTTTGGTTGAGTGCAGGAAACTTAGCTACCTCAGTTGACAGTTGGGAAGCGATGGACTTTCTAGTATTTCTATTTTTGCAGGATAGAAACCCGTGTGTGTGTGTACTCCTCTAGCAAGCATCACCTTCACACGTAGCTTTGCACCTCCATCTCTCTTCTGTCCAAGGTTGTAAGGCATGTGCCCAGGCAAGTTTCTTGTGTTGCAACTGCATCTGGGTGTTTGACCCATACAAATAAATGAATGTTGAGATATATGTGAAGATTCCCTGGTATAGGAGCATTGCCTGCAGTCTTACTTCAGAAAAATTAACTTTTGTGTTAATGCACTGCTGGTAACAGAGGAATTCCTGACCCTGAGCAGTCAGAGCAATCTTCAGACAGAGAGGATTGTCTCCTCCCAGAAATAACCAGACAGAGCAGGAACATACTCTGTCTGGAATCAAAGACATGCCATGGCACAGCAAAATTCTCAGAAGGCTTTGGGAGTAGAGGGGAGAGGAGGGGGAAGGGGAGGGCTGCCTGACTTCATAATGTGGTGAGTAAGATGTTCTGCTGGCAGAATGTGGGGGAGCCTGGGCTCTGCTTCGTAGCACTGTCAGCATTTTAAATTCAGCAGATTAAACAAAGTACAGTAGATCTCTTCCCCCACTCTGACCCAAAATTAGATGGCAAACAAAGGAAATACCCAGTCTACTGACCTTTTTGAAACCTGTCTGTGGGTTTTGGAGTTGGATTCTTGCTCCTTTGTTTATTCCTGTACTTGATGAGTGGCCAGGGACTCCTCTCTTTTCCTGACCATAGATTGCCTTTCTTTGGCTTTGCAGAGAGAATAAGTAAAACCAGTATGATAATAAAGGACAAAGCCTGTCGTGATTAATAGTCACATGAAACCATGTGTGAAGAACATTTGATTATAGGTCTCCTCAAGAGAGAAGAATGTTTCCCAAATATTGCAAGAGAAAGAAGGAAAAGGGACAATTTGTCTGTGGTTCTATGAGACAAGAGTGACTTTGCACACAGACAAAAAGGAAGTAATATTGCTGCCCATGGAGAGCATTCTGGGGAATTAGTAGTGGAAGGTTAAAAAAAAAAAGTTTGTGGAACCTTTAGAAAAAGTTTGGATTTTGCTAAAACTTGGAGTGGCGCTCTACTGGGAGCTCTTCTAGCCCAGGGGCTGCTTGCTGTTTAAAATCATTAATAGCCAACTCAATTTCCATCAGTGTGATTGGTTGAGAAAATGTATTCCTATTAATTTGACTGAGCTCGAAGACAGAGAGGAAATATAAAAACCTCTTCAAGTTGCTGGTACCTTCTGGGATCTCAGCCATATTGAGGTCTTGAGAAATCTTGACAAATTCATACTTGAGGCTACATTTTCTAAGTGGTTCACAGGGGTTTAGCTGCATGTTAATGGGCAGTGTTCAGGCAAAACGTTGCAGAATGGTTTCAGCATAAACCCTATAGTGTCAGTTCCTTATTTTTAGGGGGAGTGCTGCTATCTCCAGGAATAAACTCACCTTTTATTTGGGCTTACAGAGCTTGCTGATATTCTACCCAATTTTTACAGGGTAAATAAAATTGATTTGGTGGATGTTTATTGCCCAGATCAGCAGCTCTAAGTTACATAGCCCAAATAATAGTAGTGAGATCTATTGAAATGCTACTGGGCTATAACTCAGTAGTAGCTGCCCCAGCTTGTTTCCTTCCTCTGCATTTCATTGAGTGGTTAGGAGCACTTGTCCACTGAATGTGCTCTTTCCTCACTTTAAAAAAAAAAAAGCATATGAATTAACAGAGCAGGAAGGTGAAAAATTACCCTTCTGTTTTTTGAATTATTGTAAGGTTTGGTACCTGGGTTTTGCTGCTCCCTGGAGCCAAGTGAGGCTTTTGAACTGCTGCCTCTGGGTTTAACCTGAAATTCTGTCCTGGTCAAATTCCACAGTGATATCCCTGTCCATTTCCAGAGTCTTGAACATACCAGCTTAAAAGCAGTTTGTATCTACCATTTATCCAGGTGCCTCTATGCTTGACTATGAAAGCATAGAAATCTCCAAAGCACAGTTCCTGCCCCAGTTCTGCTTTCCATGCCTGAGATGCCAGACAAGGAATGGACCTGGGTGTGGACCCATAAACTACTAAAAGAGGGATAGCACCAGGAGGTATGTGGCACAGCAACCTCAACGTGGGCTACTTTACTATTGCAAAGGGTGTCCTAAAATGATGTATGTACAAGGAACCAGTGCATTGGGATGGAACACAGTTCAAGTGTGGATGATACAGCTTTTATGCTGCATATGAAAGAGATGAGATGTAGAGGGTTTAGCTGTCTGCTGTGAGAAACCAGCTCCAGAGAGGACAGTGCTTCTCTGGTAGAAGAGAGCATTGTACTTTGTGTGTGTGTGTGTGTGTTAATCAGCAAAGTGAGCAACAATTTGTCTTAATGCAAAACGTGTACCTTGATCAGCAAATTATCTGCTTGCACATTAAATTATGCACTGTGATCTCTGAGGTGTATTAAATATTGAAATCAGAAATTTTATCATTAATGGAAACCTAATGAGCAACAACGACATTATGTGCCTCGGATGACTTTTGTGAGAAGTAACCCATTGTAGTTGGAAGGTGACTTTTCTGAGTCTCTGGTGGTAATATGCCAATTATTTCAGTTATCAATGCCCCTGGAGGCTCCAAATGCCTACCATGGCTATTTTACCTCAAACTGTGTTTGGAAGAGGGTTTCTCTGTGTGTAGATAAAAGCCAATTTGAATGGACTGGAGGAAAGAGAGACCAGTTTTTACCATGCAGATTTATAGCTAAAGGCATTCTACCAGCTTCTGTCTTTCAGATTCTTTCATCCTATGAGGTGGCTTTTAGGATGTGCAGTTTCTTTGGACTTTGGGTAATAAAAACACAAGGTGATGCCTTCACATACAGTTAACGTGTAGGTGCCTAAATTTGAATATATACATATGCAATGCATTAAAATGCCTGAGGATGACTCCAGGTAATCCTGTCTCTGAAATGTTTATTATTGGGATCATTGAGCCGTCAGAAATCCCAGCCAAGATCAAGGTCCCATTACAGCAGACTGCATCTCCTGTTGTTGCTCTGCAGTTTAAACAGAGGCTGGGAAACTGGTGCAACTTTTTCAAGGACACTCAGCTTGTCAGTGACAGACCAGGAGCTAAATGGGAATCTTCTGTTGTTTGGTTTACATTGTGGTACAGGTACTGGGTTGCACATAGTTTATATTTATGTCCAAGTTAGCTTTTAACTTGTGATATAGGCTTCACTTACAATAAAGGGTATCTGGGTGGGCTTGCTGAATCCCATGTCACTGCTCTGCCTACTCATCTTGTCCCTGTCCTGTCTCTGCAAAGTGTCTCAATATGTCCACATCATCCCTGTTTGCACCATGAGGTCTTGCACAAATAAAGCTGGGAGGCTTTATCAAATTCTTTCACTGATGAACTAACTAGCCTTTTTTTTTTTTTTTTTTTTTTTTTTTTTTTTTTTTTTTTTTTTTTTTTTTTTTTTTTTTTTTTTTTTTTTTTTTTTTTTTTTTTTTTTTTTTTTTTTTTTTTTTTTTTTTTTTTTTTTTTTTTTTTTTTTTTTTTTTTTTTTTTTTTTTTTTTTTTTTTTTTTTGTCCAAGATTTTGAATTTGGATACAACTGTAATTATCCACGACATGGCAGATGTTATGGGCTCACAGCTTGATGGACAGCAAGTTCCAGTTTCTGGTCTCTGTACCTCAGCTGGTTGCATTGGCTGCACAGCCATGTATTTCCCTCTTCACTGCTTGGACCTGTGGAGCAGGAGTGGGGCCAGGAGGATGATAGGAGTTCATCATATTCTAAGACACAGTGTCAGCTGTGGGGTACCTTCCAAGTAGATGTGTGCCTCTAGGGTGAAGTGGGGTTTTGCCTTCCCTGGGAGGTTGACCCTGCCTACAAACACAGAGCCAGATGACAGTCTTTGTAGGGCCTAGATATGTCCTGCTTTTACACCCCTCTCCATTGCTGCACATTATTAGACGCCCTTGACTTTTATGACGGCCCTAAATTGCTCCAGAAAACAGTGCTGTTTTCTGCTGGCTTAACTGTTGCATTCCTTAAGGCTTGTTTTTCAGTGTTACACTTTACTGCCTGTTAAGTTAACTGGATTTTTATCTCCTCTGCATCTGAATATCTTCTGTAAAAGTCCAAAGTGAGCCACAGCTTGCCCAGAGGAATATTCTAGGAGAGAAAAGGAAGAATTCAGGAACAGTAATAATGTAGCCCTGTTGCAAAATACTACTACAGAAACACTTAGGCATGAAAGAGTGGTTCACCCCCACAGATATCCACAAAAAAAAAGAGCTCCACAGGGACTTCCTCTACTTAGAAGAGACTGCAGGTTTAGTTTATCCTCTCCAGATGCAAGTGCAGCTTACAGGTATCTTTGAGGTGTGTGTTAATGGAGGTGGTATTTTCTCTTCATTGTTCCTGATTCCTTTGTCCCCAGATATCGAAGGGAAAGGCATTATATTTCATTATACTCCCTTGGGTGTGATAACTATCCTTCCCTCTCAGTCCACAAACAACCCCTCTGATGTAGGGACAGGACAGAGATGCACAAAAGCAGTTGCCTCTGCAGCCCCAAGCAGCATAGGTTAGCAAGGGGGCAAATTTTGCTCCCCACATGCCAACCTATAGAGGAGAGGGCTAAAATACAAAATAGACATTTGGTGCCCTAGCCTAGTACTTTATTCCCCTCAATTCAAAGAAACAGGCCTATGCTCCTCCCTTGTTGGCTATAGTTCGCCTAAAGGCTTTCCTAACTTTACCCTGAAATATGTTCTTACAGACTGTTTATGCTATTCTGAGCCAATTAAATAAAAGCATTGCTAAAATGTTTGTGTTTCCTTGTACAGCAGCCACTAGGCTCATTATGCTACAGGACTAGCAAGGGCTGCTTTGGGAGGGGACTTACTGTGCCCACGCAGAGCTGATGCCACCAGAGCTGATGCCACCAAGGCTTGTTGAACCAGAGGCGCTGGTTTTGAGAGAGACATCCATATAGATTGTCAGGGTCTTGTGATAATTTGAATAGTTCCAAGTAGTGAGTGTTGAAAGAAGGTATCTCAACGCTGCTTTGATAGCCAAAGTTTGCTGTGATGAAGCTAAGGATGGTAGAGAGTGTTTCTATCATTTGTAGGGCTAAACATGGAAGTCTTTTATCAGAAACTACTTGTGATCTAATGTTGAGGGCTGATCCAGGCTGCAGAGAGGTGATACATAACTGCAGACACCTTGCAGAGAGGTGATACATAACTGCTGGTTGCTCCACAGCGTGTGTCTGGTCATCAGCTGGATGATTAATGTGAAGAGGAATAAAGGATGGGTTCTGGTAGTATGTAATTTAGGGAACAGTCAGAAGTATTACTGAAGCTCTTGTCTTATTTTATAGGAGTGTGAAGGATTCATTACTTTGCAGAACAAATAATATATTTTTTCACCTAACAAGTAATAAATGATGGGGAGAGAGAAAGATCTTTAAATATCAATGGACTGTGTTCATGGTCATATTGTATCACATGGAAGAAAAGACAGAAATCAGCGCAGGAGTTTCAAGAACATTCAAGTAAACAAAAACTTGGTAAAGGGGTACAGCCAAGGATAGTCCTAAACCAAGGCCAGATCTCGAATTAATGTTCCTAGAAATGTAGAGGGACTGTCATGATATTTTATTTTATTCTGCTTCTGATATAGGAACAGGAATTACTGCAGGAAGGAAAGGGCAATTTCTGTTGCCACATTATCTCAACAAGCTGGAGTGAGACCTAAATCCTAAGATTTCTTCTTTGGTTTTGTGTATTTGATAGCTTTTAATCCTTAACAGTGGCTTGCTTTGTGCATTTCAGTTTTTAAATGCATGTCTCTCAATTAGTTAGAAAAATGATTAAAAAAGAAAACCAAAATTATCTATTAAGAATGAATAGATGTTGTCTTTCAAAGAAATGGCAATAGTTGTTAGCTGAGAGGGTACTACTTCAGTTCAAATAGATAAAGGGGAGTAGAACACTGTGGTGTAATCTTGTGCATAGACAACTTCCATGAGCTTGGTACACAGAGCCAGGAAAGTGCCTTTCCCCTGTGTAAAGAGACTGTAATTGCATTTAAGAAAGTTAAAATATTAATTCAGCAGGTGTGTTGTGCCTTCAGATACCAAACTACTTTCTGGAAAGGAGCAATCAATAGCTAATAATATCACAAATGGTTATTTTCAAATACTCAAGAGCTACTCAAGAGCCAGATGTGCTTTAGTTTAGCAATACCCTGACAGATCAGGATGACTTTTTACACACAGAATGTGGGTGGTAACAGATGGTGTCCACTTAAGCTGAGTTGCCCATTGCCATCTTGCTATCTCCAACTTTATAACTGTGATAACTGGACAACTCTAAATAGTCTCAGACTTTGTATCTCATTATGTGTTTCCTGCCATTCAGCCTGCTCCTGCATGAAGTGTTCTACACCTTTAACGTTGAAAAAATTTTACTCCTATTACATCCTGAAACTGTGAGACTTTTCCACTTATTCTAGAAATTTCATTGTAAAGATGACTTCTTTCTTCAGTAAAAGAAAAAGCAGTAATAGGTGGCAAGCAAAACATACAGGTGACAGATCGGTGTTTAATCCACTATTGTCATTTTTGTGCAAAGCTCTATCACTATATGAATGCTGAGAGTATGGGAATGGTAATGAAAGCCCAGGATACCTCAGGAAATATATGCTACTTTCTCTCTGTAGAGCAATTAATTCACCAGCTAGCTGAGATAGGACACTCTGCCCTTGGACTCCCTGCCATATGGAGGACATCAAGCTGGCCAGACTCCAGCTAGGACAAAAATTGTTACTTTGAGAGCTGTTTTCTGAAGCACCTTGTAAGATGTGCGATGTTATGCTTTCCTCTGATACTGAGGCTTGTAAGTCAGTTTGGTGTCTTGAAAATTGTGCTGATCCATCATAATACAGGTGTAGCAATGATTTGAGGATGTGAGATGCCCGTCTTGTTTCTTCAATGACTTTAGAGGGAGCCTAGTCGGATACCTGGGGCTCAGCACCTGATCTTTAGATAAAAGAGAAAACTCACCTGCATGTCCAGTTGCACCATGGAAAGCCTGACATTGGGCAGACTGCTTCCTGCAGCTCAGGAAGGCTGCAAAATCTGAACATGCTCTCCATAGGTGTCAACTTGATCTCTTGAAATCAAGGTAAACATTTCCCAGCTCTTTTTTTTGTATTGAAAATTTCTACTCACCTAAACTGATGACAAGGGAGCAGAATACTCACCATCTACCAGAGTCCTACCTTCAATTATGCAGATGGCAGGTTACATGTTTTTAGTATTGTGCTTGAGCTTTTTCTGGCTTCTCCCCTCCATACCCTGTCTGTAGCCACAGGCCCTTCGCACAGGGGGCCTGTTCACCCACCCTGTTCCTGTGGTCAGGCTTTTTCAGTGCAACTCAGCATTCCTGTTCCATTGACTTGATATCAAAATGGTGTTGTCGTACCGAATGTGGTAAAACAGAAAACTCGTCTTCCTTACACTGCAAGAAGCGCCACATGTGTGTGTTTTGCACCATATTGCAACTGGAAAGGTAGTTGAAATGACTGATTGAGCTTCTCTTGGTGCTGCTGTTGATCTCTCTGTCCTTGAAGCTTGGGACTACTTCCGTTAAGCTTTCTAATAAGAGCTGCTACAGGCTTGGCATGTTAACACTAATTTAGTCTTTACAGAGGAACACAGAACACCCTTTACAGACTTGCAAAAAAACATTAGTTGGAGCTGAGCCTGGTGTAATTCCCTAGTAATTCTGCCTTGGGAGACAAGAAATTATTAAAAACCTGTGCTCCTGAATCCCTTCCCTGCCCCTGTCCTATGATACAAATGTATTAGTGAAATCCACAGAGTTGGTGATTTGTTGCAAATTTCCTGACCAAGGCACTCAGTTTGGATGACTCTGCTTCCCTCTGAGTTACTCACACAGCTGCTACTCATAGGGATATGCGGAACAAGAAGCCCATAGTGCAGTCTTTCTGGGAGGTGCTACAGACTCTCATAAGACTGATGGAAGCCAGGATATTTTTTTTTTTTTTTCTAGACTACAGAATACACAGAAATGAATACTCAGGCTCTGTAGCTGCAAGTAAGCTCAAGGGCAAGGTCAAATGAAAACATTTCTGTGACTTTTTGGTTAACCTGTAATGGCCTTTTCAGCCTTCCAGCATGCAGGAATCATCAGGCTTCTGGTCAAAGTATTGGGTTGTGCTTAGAGCTCATGTTATTTCTTCCCTTAGGCTAGATAGTGTGCTTTGTGGTTATTCTACTGTAAAGGTCAAGCTGCTGAGGCGTTAAGTGCATCCCTCCTTTTCCTGTATTAGCTGTTTTCTCTTTTTGGTCTGCTTCCACATTTGGGCTTTGCCCCTTCCTTGAGCAGTTATGATGTGTTTACTTCATATGCAGGTTAAACACCTTAATGTACTCTCATTCTGTCTATTTTCTTCCTCTGGTTTCACAAACTGTTTCCTATGTTGCATATTGATATCCCCAGGAAGGCACTCTTTGTCAGGAAGCAAATTAAATTGAGTGGCAATGCTTGACACCAACTTGATGGGTGATTAGGTTACCTCTGGGAACCATTTGACTCCCAAAGACAGAAACAATGTATTGTAAATATGCTCTAGTCTTCTTCAAGGATTTTTTATGTGGAGGCAGAGCTATAGAATCATAAATAATACCTTATGATTATCTCAAGGTTTGTCTTTCAAAGAACAGGATGTCAGCAAAAGAAGAGGCAATATGGCAGGAAATACAATAATTGTGCTAATTGGAGGGGTGGGGGTGGTTTGGATTTTTTTTTCTGTTTCATTTTTTTTTTTTTGGGACATGATGCATAGAAAACTACACTTCATGTGCCATGTGGGAAATAATGCTATCAGGGTCTTGGAGTAACTTTGGGACCACCCAGCACAGCCAAGACGCAGTGAAGAACTGACAGTGAGTATATGGCCATTAACCATGTATAGCCAGCAAATGCTTTTGTGAGCTTCATTTTCTCCAACATTAAAAATGAATCACTCAATGAGGGTTTTGTCAGGGGGATTATATGTTTTGCTCTGTTCTCTGAAAGTAATAAGTTAGAGGTCATCTTTTTCTTTTTCTGCAGTCTGGACAGGGTAAAAGGAAAACTATTAAGCTACTTCCTATCTACTTTTTCTAACGCTTCAAGGCGGAATCACATGTACGGTGCTGAGCTTCCAACCTGTAATCTTGTGATTAGACATAGCAATACTGCTTGTACCTCCATTTACTATTGAAAGGTTTACAATTTTAAAACAAAATAGCTGAATTTCTTTAGCCTTGAGTCCTGATTCTGCAAACAGTCCTTCTCAAAAGGGGGTTTTCTGCAGGTCAGGAGTTTGATTTTCTTTTATGTCTTTTAGTATAACTCTGAAAACGACCTTGATTATTATGGCCTTGTGATACAGCAAAGTGCACCGAGTGGGCTTTTCTTTTTTTATGTTGGATGTTGCTTTGGTTTTTATTTTGGCTCATTCTCTAGAAGCTACAAGCTCAAATTGGTTTGGGAATTGCCAAAAGACTGCTTTAGAGCTCTAAGAACAAAATCTCAGTCCAGCAAAACTCTGGGGTGTAGGTTTAACTTTGAACATGGGCTTTAGATTCCATCATGCAAATTATACTTTTGGGAACACCTGAGGGTTTTATTCAACTCCATCCACATATTGGGGCCAGTAGTAGAGCTGGAAATGGTGTATTTAGTGATGCATGGCAGTGCTTCTTTCCTTGAAAATGGTCACAGGGAAAAAATTTTAGCTAGGAGGTGTGTTATTCTTCCAGACTGTCTACAGTATTTAGGGCTGAAGGGTGCTTTTCTCCCTAAGTGTGCTCTTATTGGCAGTGTGGCTAATGCAGCTGTCTGCAGCTCACCAGTGAATGAATTGAGAGAAGCTTGGAAGTGGTTTATGCTCACTCAGACAGCAGCTCTGAGACAAGAAAGAAAGAAATTAAACATAGAGTTGCTTTGCACAGAGATTAAAAAGCTGCTGCAGACTGTTCCACCCAGGATGGGATGTGGCAGTCTAAAAAGAAGAAACAAAAGTAGTATGGGACTTGTTCTCATTTCAGCTGCTGCCCAAATCAGTATTTGTATGTGAATGAGTGATAGCAGGTCTTCTATTCCATTAGAAGACGTTAAAATGAGAGATTCGGAAATGTGTACTTCTTTTGCTTTGCTTAAAAAAAAGAGTCAGGTTACAGCATCTCTCAGTGCCTCAGTTTCTCACAAAATAAAGGGGACTCAATATTATAATTCTATCAATGTGATTTTTGGGGTTGGAATTACCCCCCACTACAGCATATAATCATGTGGCAGTCACGCTGTAGGTGACAGAGACAGAAGAACCTCCAGAAAGCAAATGAGCCCAGCTGAGATCTGAATTTCTCTCTGGAGTTCCATCTCTGTCCAGTGGCTAAAGGAGACAGTTAAGCAACTGCGTGACCCTTTTAGACAGTGGAATGAAACAAGATCCAGAGAACTACAGATGTTACTGAATTTACATGACCTGAAGTATTTTCACCAGCTATGCAGGAATTTTGCAAGTGTAATACACAAAAGACTCTTTTCTTGGAGGCACTAAGGAGTACCATCCAAATCGTTAATCTCTCCTAGGATCCTGTAGCTCCTGGAGGCTTATGATAAAATTGTCATAAAGAAGAGAATTTTTTTCTCTTAACATGCAACCAGCATTACATTTCTAAGTGCCAGGTGTCATTTGGGGTCATTAACTGCTCTTCTTCAGCAAACTTGGGGAAATTAGTGACTGACCTCATGCAAAACCAGAGCTGGGACATAAGAAATCATAATTCGCAATTAAGCAGTGCCTTGAGAAATGTAGGCAATTAAAAGGTGTTTTTGTTGGAGGGGGGTTTGTTATTGTTTTAGCTTTTTGTTTAAAGAGTCTGAAGTCTATTTCTTTTGGGAAGGCTTGCCTAAGCACTTTCTAACCATTATAATGTCATTATATATGGGATTCATTACATTAGAGACATTAGGGGAGATTAAAAAGGATCTATTGGAGGCATTGGCTGAAAAAGAAAGGATAAAGACTAGTTGCAGTTTGTGCTTTTATTACGTGACTTGAAACAAATGTTGAAATATTGTATTTAAGCTAAGTGTTTGTTGGAGGGAGCATTAGGAGGGAAAGCAAAGCAGCAAATACCACTCTCACCATTAAAGAAAGAAATCACAATGGCTGGGAACAGTGTGTTAATTAGCAAACTAATTTCCTTGTACTTTAAGTGCATAACAAGTTTTAAATGCCTTCCGAATGGATAGTATCAATTGCATTTTGTTCCTTGAATGTAATTGTTTCCATGGCAATGCTGAGTTCTGCTGTACATGGATTATGCCTGTAAATCCTTCCAGTCATTTATGAGAAGTCTGTATTACTTTAGCAGCTGACCTGTATTCAGGTTGTATTCTGCTTTTGTTGCAGTTGTTTTACAAGCCAATGAACAAAAAGAAAAGTCACTGGCAAAGGGCCAGATCCTCATCCCATCCAATTTGGCTTCATTTCATTGATTTTAGTGGAGCTGAGCTGCATTACCTCAGCCCCAGCCCTGTTCTTATGAATATATTCTTTATATATGCAGGAAAAAAAGTCCGCAAATGTCATTTCCCTGCTGTTATAGGCCATCGTTCAGGCCACTTTTAATTTGCTGCCTTATGAGATGCTATCAAGTAAGCTCTTATTCCCCAGGGAGAACAGGTAACACCAGGGCACTGCTGTAGACCTGCTGGCCACTGCTGGGCAGCTGGAAAGGGTCTAGAGGAGACTGTTACCTTCACAGGGCAGTAGTCACTGATTGCAGGGTGACTGCAGAGTCCTCTTAGTGAGGAACGTCATACAGGAAAAGGACTAACCCACTACCAACTTCTGGTCTCTAAAAGTAGGAGCACATCGCCTTTTCTCTTCCAGCTGTGCCTTTTCTCCTTGATTTTTACACAAGGTGCTGTAATTACACCTTACTCAGAATCTCTTTATCTTTTCCTATGTTAATTAGATTCTTTTTTTACTTCTAGTATCAGAAAGAGTAGCCTGTGTTCAGTAATTCACTCGAATTCACCATGCTTTTCAGGTTGGCATTTGTTGGATTTCAATTCATCCTATTTTCCAATGGTCATGAAGTTCAGTGTTACAAAATACACCATGAATTTCAGGAGGAGGGTCCAAATACCTGCATGAAGATATTGAAGGGCTGAGTTCAAGCCCTAGCTCTGTCTTAAATTACTGTTTTAGGCTTGGGTAGATTAGATAGTCTCATAACCTCAGTTCCCATTGTGCAAACCACTAAATTTTCATTCACATCACCATTTTATCAGTTCTTTCTAGTCTATATAAATAGTCTGATGGGACCAATTGTTTACCACATTGCAATGATGGAACATTTTGTAGAAAGGAGCCAAGGATGTTAAACTGTGGTTCTCACCAGGAAAAAAATGCTCTGTATTTTCATTTAATTTACTCATTTCATAATTTACAAGCTCCACGTATGGTTTAGTCTCCCAAAACTGATACCACCTGAACATTATGGTGTCTACCACATTTTGGCTTTCTTTTTCTCATTTAGGAATGTGAGAGGCAGTTGGATTCATTGGGGTGTTTATATAGTTATAAAAGATTAAATAGAGGAAATACATAGCCAACTTGGGGAGGAAATGGAAACATTTATAGAGAAGACTCAGCAGTTTCTAGTTTAGTACATGTTTTCTTTTTAACGTTTACCTTTGTACTCTTTTTTAGTGCAGTTTTTTCTTTCCCATTTACCTTTGTTTGCTCAAGACAAATACATCAAACAAAATCCTGACCTTGAAGAAAGACTGATGTGTGTGACACAGCATTCAGCAGAAATGCACCTTCTAAAAAAAGTCTTGCATAAATGTGTTAGAGAAGAATTAAACTCTGTTTGGGAATGGAGGAGAAAATAAAAGAAACTCAATTTTAGCGGTGTACCCTGTAGCTCCCGTACCACCATGCCTCCTTACATCAATAGTACTTAATCTCTATTTACATTCAGTTGTTCCTTGTGTAGTGTGTTGCTTTTGTCTTCTGTTTGGACCCAGGTGTTCATTTTTATGACTCTGTTCTACATAATGAAAAGCATAAAGACATGGTGTAGGGATAGCCCTTGCCAACAAGAAACTACTAATGAAAAGACAGTAATAAAAGTTATCTCTGTTTTACATGTAGGAAGCTAAACTAAGGAGAGATCATGTAATTTGCCCCAGGTCCCATAGGAAAGTCAGCCAAAGCTGGGAAAACAAGAGTTCATGTGCTGGGTGGACAGCATGACCACAATTTCTAGCTAAATATCCAGCATCCTGGAGTTTTAAGATAGGCAGTCAGTAATGTCCAGGCACTAAACTGCTAGAAAGGTACTTATGCTTCAGTGACATAAATGTGAGGTAGAGCCAGAGGGCCTTTTTCACCCTGTGCCAAGTACTGTCCAGACACTGAGCTTGAAGCCATTCCCAAGAGGTCCTGCAGTGCCTGAACACACCGTACTCGGTAATAAAGCAGGTGAGTAATTTGCAGCAACCAGGAAATCTAGCAAAGAACTCTTCTTTCATGCTTGGGTAGAATATTGATAATCTCTAAAGTATGGGGCATCATCCAGATATTCCCCAAAGGATGTATCCTTGAGGTATTTCAGGGCATTTCTCCCTTTCTCAGGAATTCTCCCTGAAAATGATCAATGTGGAATCAAAAAAATCCACATTCTGGGGAGAGACCTGACTTTCGTAATTTATGCTGGATGGCAGTATAAAAAGTATTATTAGCAGAGAAATTGGAGAAACCCTTGGTTTAAGAGCTGTTTGTATTGCCAGACTCCAGTTAACAATGCTTACTGTAAAAGACAAATAAGAGGTACCATTGCCTAATACCCTCACTCTCGTCCCTCTAACTAAACTCTAGCCAGGTGTTGTTAGCCCTTGTAATACCTGGCCTTGGCAAGTGGTAATGGATTGTGAGCCAGGGAAGAGCTGTTGGGAAAATGGATTTTTGGTTCAGCAGTCAACAGAATTGTTCCAGACAATTTGTTTAGTTCTCTTAGGAGAATGGAGAGAAGGAAATTAAAAAAAAGAAAAAAAAGAAAAAAAGAAAAAATTATATTGACCTAAATATTTCATTTGTTCTAATTTTTAATGCTTTTGCTTTTTAATTATTTCAATTTTCAAAAAGAAATTTTCCTCCAAAACAAGAAGTTGAATGCCTGTATCTAAAAAAAGGGGAAAGATGGTATTTTGGTTTTGGAATTAATACCTTCCCTCTCCTCTCCATACTGTTTTTTTTGGCTATAACTCCCTTCCCTGTTTGACCCAAACAGTTTCAGTTGTGTAAAACTAAATTTTTGACATCATATTGCTAGGATAAACTCTTGCGGTATCAATCTTGGCCACATTTTAACTTGGGAAAAGCCAAGTGTTCTATTTCCATGAGATTCTTCCTCTCTCGTGCAGCCAAGGCAGGGCCTCCTTCTCCGCTAGAGCTGCCTTGGTCTGTCCTGAGTACAGTGAGTGAGTCTGGGCTCATTTAGCTGCTAACCACGACTGAGAATCAAGAGCGGGCAGAGTAAACTCTCTGGATAAAAAACTTCAAGCACTGCATTTTCCTTGGTAGCTGATCCCACAGAGTCTGTGCTCTGTCCCAGCTTAGTCTTGCCCTTCAGCTAGGCTAGGTACCAACCTTTTCATGCCTCCCTCTACCTTGGCCTCATGCAGTCAGGAGGCTTCTTGCTGCTCAAGACGCATCCCTGAGGCTTTAGACCTATCATGGAGTGAGTTAGTCTGTGTGGCATCTAATTTTGTGTACTAAGCTGTGGTGTTTCATTCACCATGATCTCCTTTCTCATCTTTCCTACAAGTACAAGCAAGAAATCCCAGTGATAGCTTTTCTATTGCTCCCTATGGGGCTCACCTGTTCACTCTTTCTTTACTAATGATAATAAAGAGCTGTTGGGTAACTAGTGATTTGTAAGTCATGCCAACTCCTGCATGTTACCTCCAGCAAGGTAAAAAAGGCTTAAACTTTAACATACCTTTCTCCTGGGTAAGTACATTAGCACTTCTGCTTGGTTATCAAAGCCCTCTAGCTCTCCAGCATCCCACAGAACAAGCACTTTAGCCCAGGCGAATGCTGGCACCCATCTTGAGTGCTTACACATAGGAAAGATATGGAGAAATCAGTTTCTGTTTTTCTGCTCACTGCACAGAAGTTTCCTTCCACTTCTTCATCCCCTTCAGTATATCTTGCTTGGCCAAAAACAGCTACATTCACTCACTGGACTGCACTTCTACTCCTGCACACACTCCTGTGCACAATCACGCACAGTCATGTCATACACAGCCACCCTCATGCGTACTGTACATGCACACATGCTTGCACACACATACTGTCTTGCACACACCTGGTGTAAATTTCATGTTGAGGGTATTTTTCTGGACTTTGGGGTTATTCAGAGATTTATCTCTAGCTATGACTTGGAGCCCGTTAAGGTACTGAAGAAGTGACACATTTTCTTCACTAAGACGGATACTAACCACGTCATCCAGTTCTGTGTTATACCCACGATCCTGTGAGGCAGGAGGAACCAAATACCTTACAGACTCCTTTGCTAATGATCTGCTTGATAAATCCCAATCTCAAAGGACCTCATTTCTTTCAGAAAACTTTGAGAGCTCTGTTCCCAGTGGGATGATTCAGGCTCTGCATCTAAAAAATATTAGATTTACAAGGAGAAACAAGAGTTAATATATTTAGAAATTCAGGTGGAGAAGTTTTTGAGAGATTGAAGTTAAACTTGTACTATGTAACATGGAACATTTCAAGCTCCTGATAGAGATGACCCTAGGTATTAATGTATGAGGGACTGTGATGATGAGTTGGGAGCACCTATTCTAAATCCCTTTGAGTTTTAATCTGGGACAGATAAGAAGTGGGGAGAAAAAAGCAGATTTAAAAATAGCTGTGTGCCTTCTGCAGTCAATTCATTCTGCAGGAAATCCGAACAACATTCAGGAAATAGCATAACTCCCAGAAAAGCCTGTTGTTTCTAAGCAGAGCCAGTCTGGTCTTATCCACGCTGAGGAGCAAATGGGATTGACAAGCATGTAACAGAATTGAGACAGAAAGTGTGAAACTGTGTTTGAAAGCAGAGAGAAGCTTAGAGACAATGTTAGTTTCAGTGTGATTGAGAAAGGGCTGGGGGAGAAGGAAGGGGGTTCCCTAAAGGAGTTGGGTCTGCATTTGGAAAAAGCAGTAGGCACCTGAGAGGGTCTAAAGAAAACCAGCTCAAATTTTGTGCTAAATAACAAAAAGTTGCTGCATACCATTAAACAGAGTGTGTCTGGCTTGGTGTAGCTGAACAAAGCTACCGGTATGGCAGCAAGTGACATCCACTTTGCATTCCTTGCATGAGTGAGTACATGAGGACTGGGAGCCAGAGCAGAGTCACACGAACAGAGGGAGGACAGTTCCATCAGCTGAACACAACCCTCATGAAATAACTGTCTGGCTGAACGTCAAATTCGTCACTGACTTGAGACAGGATGTCACTCAATTGAAAGCCAGAAGTTTAGTTTTCAAAACTGCTTTGCACGGCAGTGGTACCCTGTCCACAAGGGAGTTTTTCACTGCAAAAGCACTGGCATTTATGATGCTGGTTTTTTTAATTTTGCGTTTGGACAGTTTTCTATTTTTGTTTGTTTCTTTTTAAAAGCCAGAACAAAAATTTGCATGTTTGCTTGTCCTGTAGGGTGGATTTTTTTTAGTCTGAGCAAAACTGCATACTTCTTAGGAGGTTTTTGTGATCTCTAGGAAAGCAAAAAGGCACCTCTTATGAAGCTCTCTCCTATTCTTTCATGTTAGCAGAAGGGATTTGGCTTTCAAGCAACTTTCAGACACCTAAATACCACTCAAGAAAAATTTCATAGAAAGAGATGGAAAAATTGGGGATTTTTTTTGTGAGAAATGAGTAATGTTGTCCCTTTCAAACAGCTCTGCTGCACTGAAGAGTGTCTGTGTGGTAGCACAAGGCTGTGCCTGAGGAGCTGGTCATGCCTGAGCTATGGCCAGAGCTGCAGCACCTCCTCAGGCCAAAAACAACCTGTGAGGATCTTTTGTTAGGGTTGAAAGCTTAATTATCAAGGCAATGACCTGGTCTTTTGTTGCTTCTATCATCCTCAAAAAGGATGATAGAAAAAAAAAAAGAAAAAACTAAAAAAAAATCCACCTGTTGCTTTGTATACTTGCTTAGTTCCCTCTGAGAAATGCTACCCGTGGCCAGCACCCCTTTCTTCCTGCTGGGCATCTTTTTCTTTTTGGGATTCAACAGCTGCTTTTGGGAAATCAGAAAAAACTTGGCTAAATAGAAAGGATTTGCATGCAGAGCAGCTGCTTTCATGAACAGGATGAGCACGTGCAAATCTCTGCCCTGTCAGTGTGTAACCTACTCACTGCTCACCAGTATTTAAATAGTGGTGATTTTAAGTGTGTCATCAGTCTTTCTTTGGCTAAAAAAGAAGAAAGGTTTTGTTATTTTTCAGCTTGGTTATAGTCTTGATTTAGATATGCTCAGCCATCTGTTGAGGTCACAAAAAGACAGCAGCAAGTAATTAAGCAGACCAGTTGCACTCAAATAACAAATAATTGAGATTAAGTGTTTAGAGACAGCTAATAGGCTAAAAGTACTTTCTCAGAGATAGCTAGTGCTTGTGAAAATTTTATGCACTTGTGAGAGAAAGAGGTGGCTCCTCAATAGAAGGCAAACTAGAAATAAGGTATCAAATCCGAAAAAAGTCTTTTAGGGACTTTTCTCACCTTACTGTGATGGCCTAAAAGTTTCAGTAGAGCTGTAGGCACTCTTAACTTGTCAGGAGAGATCTGTAGACTTATTAAATGAGCTGCCTCTCACCTTGGAGATGTTGTCTTTTCCCAGTATTCCTGGAAGGAGCACACATCCCAGGGTTATTCAAGACATATTATGTCAAAAATTCAAGTTGGGGGAAAAGCGCTACTCACAGAGCAAATTCCCAGCTCTGATGCAATCCAAGAAAATTTTGCCTTTGTTCAGTATTTTTTTGAAGAAGAATCTTTCTATTTAGGAAGCTACATCCTCCAGAAACTTACAGTAAATGTACAAAATTATAGTGTAGGTTGAGTGCTAAACCCTAAGTTTAGAAACAAGCAAAAAGGGCAGGCAGCCAACATTTCTGTGCCTTCTCAAAAGCCTTTATTTTTTTTTCATAGTGAGCATTTTATTGAAACTGGCATAATCCACAACATAGAACAGACATTTTACATGAAGTATTGTACGGAAGGGGCATGGTGGCAGTGTGGAAGGCTAACGAGCCAACATCATGTTGGGAACTATCATAACCTGATTTATTTGTCTTTATTTGTGATGTGTTTTCATACTACTTTGGAAGGTGCTGGTGGAGAAAGACATTTCTCACTCATGCTGTTGCTAAAGTCTCTAAGACTGAACATCCCCTACCCTGGTTTGGGGTAATCTGGTCCAGCAGTTCTTGTGGAGCTACACGTAATTTTGCAGTATATCAGACATTATCAGCTGACGTTATCAACATTATTACTTATCAACGTTATAGTGGTGGTACTTTGACAGGTATTCAAACTGAAAGATCAATTTACATTTTCTGAAAGGAAGGAACATGCAGTAGATTAGTTTTAAAATGGTTTTTAGTGCAAGAAATGAAACTACTTACATCAGTGATTTCTAAGGTTACATCTGTTTCTGCTGTGGGTTTTTTTCTCCCATTCTGGGTGCAATTCCTATTTGCTAAGGACTCTGTGCATTATATTAGAGTAAGGAAGACTTGGAGGGCAATTTTAAAAAAATAGATATCCAAATCACTACCATAATCCTTCTGGCTCTTTGAAAATGAAAAGTAGAGTGTTTCAGAGAGCTGTTTATTGGAAAGATTAGTTTTATCGTGAAATTATTACTTCAGCACATGGTTTGAGATTTTCCATTACCTTAGAAAACTCAGAGATGAAAACACAGGGAGAGTTGCCAATGAAAAAGACCTAATGACTGAAAGAGTCTTTTCCTTATGCACATTTTCCCCCCCCATAGCTGTATAATGGCTTCACCTGGGAGAAGTAAACAATCTGTTAAAAAAGCCAAGGACGGAAAAAATAAGTTAAAGCTCTACTGTAAATTTTGTAAATTAACTCATTTTTGGTGGGGAAGGTCATTTTACTTATTTATTAATAGTGCTAGGTAAATTTTGAAAAAACTGTATGAAAGAGTGACTTCTAAAAATAAACTCCTTTGTTCTTTCTTCAAGAACAGTCTGGTGATATGTGTTTACATGGAAGCTTGTAAAAGAGCTCTTAGTGCTTTTGAATTAATATGTGAACAGCATGCAAGGATATAACAATACCCTTAAAGGGAAAACTTTGCAAAATACAAAGACAATTCCTGTGAAGATTGTTAACGCATTGACAGCCTTAGCCTAGCTTCTTTTTCACAGGTAACCCCTTGGGAAAGACCTCATCAACATCATCTAAAATCAGAAACTGTCTGCCAATTGAATGCTCCAAATAGGAGAGGACCCTGTTTGGTTTTTTGCAGCATTACTTCACCACCTGCTTAGTTTAGTTGTGGAAGGACTCTGGCATGAAACTGTCTTTCATTCAGTAATGGAGACTCAGTTGCTGTTACTGAAGCTCTGAATTTATAATCCTTTCACAGATGGAAAACTTTGATGTCTGTAATGATGGACCTTGAAAAAATACACGAATGGGTATGTACTCATGTCCATTCCTGATATGGAGACATGTATTTTGGAAGAAGGTTTCTAATCTTGTAGACTGTATTTTCTCATTTGCTCCTTTTTCATCTCAATTTGATTTTGGCCAGTGTAAGAATTTTCTTGAGTAAAACCTAAATGCCTCCAGCAGGAATCTGTTCCCCTGTGTTAAAAAGATGGAACATAAAGGAAAGTGAGTGTTGAAGTTCAGAGTCATATAGCAAATTTCCATGTCAGTATAGTGCCTTTTGTGATGAGAGGAAAAGATTATGATTGAAACTTCAGCAGAGAGAAATGAAAGGAGAATGAGGTCAGTGTCCCTTTAAATGTCTCATAAAGGTTGCATGAAAGCAGGAGTATATCAGTCTTAGGATGCCAAGGTTTTATTTATAAAAATAAATTATTCCAGAAAATGTCCCAAACCAGTGTCATGTTGTTGAGTGCAAATGGCTACATTAGCAGTTAGTGGCAGTTGTACATATGCCCATCCATCTGCCTTATGACTCTGTATTTGGGAAAGGGGATGTGTGTTAGTTACTTTATGTAAAAGTCTGCTTTTCATGTGTGTAAAGAAAAGGATTGGAGTCCATGGTGATACACTGGGATAAAAGCACTCGTAGGTGGCCAGATTAGGCCCTTGCTGTGGACACGCTTGTCTCTGGGCAGAATATGCCAGAGTAAAGATCAGGTGAAAAAATGGATTTAACAGAATTATGGACATGTCCTTTTTCAATTTTCTTCTTAGTCAATCCTGCAGTTTTCATTTATAATTAAAACACCTTTCAAATTGGCAAAGGAACTCTTTCATTTGAGTGGGTTATTCTATTTGCCTTGGACAAGGTATTGAAGTATTCTCACTGAAGGGAGTCAAATGCTTCAAAATGGCATTTACATGTGTACGAGCATTAGATCACAGTGCAACTTGGAGGTGGGTGGGAGGGACACGATGCACCACCACATCTCACTGCAGTTTAATTGCAATTCCTTTTGCCTACACCTGAGGCTGCTTTTTACTTGCCACATGTAAATATTTTCCTTTTGGCAGGCAGTCAAGTGTGAGATGATGCAGATTCAAAACTTAGCGGGACTTCGTACCGCATCTTTGCATGAAGCTAGAATTTAGACTAGCAAACAACCATTGCAATGGGAAAAATAAAATTGCCTCACTTGATAAGGAGAGGTTACTGTGATGAGAACATGGTATTTATTCATTTCTTGCTATTTTTTTGTTTAGGAAGTTTAAGTCTTCCAGTTAAAGAGAAGAGATACAGACGTGTAAGACAGATGCAACTTAGATGCAACACATTGTGAGTAACAAATGACTATTTTGAAAAAGTCTCATATTCTGCACTGTGTGAAAAATCTTCCTTATAGCGATCTGACAAGCATGCATGGAATTGGGCTTGGAAATACATTCCGGTTTTCCATAGTCACTGAGGGAAAGGAGATAAATATTATTTTCTAATTCACAGTAATATTTTTTCTGTTAATAATCCCGGCTTCCTATGCTGACAAGTGTTCATTCTAGCAGCCCGAGAGGCCACAAACATAAGCCAGTTTGCTGTATGTGGTGGTTCATTTCCACAAAACTTTTGTACGTACATACTCTCTGATTTCAGTTCTGCAGTTCTCTTGAGAATATCTGAGCTGGAACACAAGTTTTAGCCACTGAACAGTCATTATCAATCAAGATATGTTTTCTTCCAGATATTTCCCCTTAGCTCAGTGTTTTTTGGAAACACACATTTTCCGAGGGCAGGGTAAATATCTTCCATTCTCTCTTTCAGCACTTCCTGTTTGTTCAGTTGTAAACTGACTGTGCAGTGGTGGAGAAGAGAAGCAGCTCTGTAGAAAGTGTTGCTGCCAGTGGTTATCTTGCATGCATCCTTCACTGTCTGGCATGGGCCTTTGTCTTAATTTCCCTTAATGGGATGGAGTTTGCCCTCATCTCTTATGCCCAGCATTACCAGATGGCAAACTTCTTTAGTTGTTTATAAAATCTGCTTCTTGTCTGGTCATATCTATCTGGCTGGCTGGCTGATCCAGCTGTGTGTGGGCTTCTTCATGAAGTGGAATTTATCTTGGTTTAGGAAATGAAATAGATAAATTCTCCCTTTTTGCAGAAGTACAGGTAACTAGCATGTATTCATGGCAACCTCATGCAACTCTTTCCATGCAGGAAGATGATTCCCTGCTGTTTATCATCTTTTATCATCATGTGTGTGGTTTTCTCTTTGAAAAAAACAGCAACAACAAAACAAAAAAAACCTGCAGAATTTAACTCCAGATGATCTGCTTTTCCCCTCCCCTCTTATTCTTACTTAGTTGCTCCTCCCAACCTCTTGTATCTCACACGTAAAAAAAAAAAAAAAAAAAAAAAGAAAATTTTATATGATGGAATGAACTTTGCTACACATAGTGTTACATTTAGTATTAAATATAGGTATTAAATATACTGATGCTTTCCAGTGAAATTCTATGGATTTCTGGATTCTTTTTCTGACTCTGGCCACAATAAAATATCTGCTACTTGTAACACTACAGTCCCCCCCTCCATCAGATCAATTCAAAATCGATTATATTAAACTAAGGCAAATACGATGCAACAGACAAGCTGCAGATAAAATGTAAAATGAGCATGCAAGATGATCAACTGTGGCACGTAAATATGACAAATATGTCCACCTCTCCACCTGCTCATCCCCACAACAAAATGTTTGCCTGGAATGGCAAAAGAATAGATGCTCTCCTCCCAGTCTTAAATGCACTGTTTTTTCTTTTCATTTACCAGCAGTTTGAACTAGTTAAAGCTCTTCTAATTGCAGCTGTGATGCCTCATGTCATCATCAATTTTTGTAAAGAAGGTGCTTTGGTTGGGCTGTGCTTCCCATGATCGACCACAGCATCACCCGGTCATAAAGGAAAGGAGAGGGAGCTGGCTTGGGGCCACAGCTTTGCTAACTGACAAAGTTAAAGGAGTCGTGGTGTCCCCACAGACACCTAAACAGTGAAATTTGTGCAGACTGGTTTTGCCCTGCCCAGGTAGCTGTGAACCTGAGGAGTGTCTCTGGGTGACCACAGGAATCATTGATTGGTGCCCAGGGCAGCAGTGTGGTTTTAATGAACCATGAAGCAAGAACTAAACTTGTGGGCTTTCCTTTCTAAGAATGGTAGCTATTTTGGGATTGATTTCTGCTCTTCTTGCTGATTTCCCAAACAGTAGCTTTGAAAGTTGTCTCTATTACTTTTCAGAGGGCCTTTTTAAAAAGCTCTGAGTTTCACACGGTACAGAACAGAAAGAAAAAAAGAAGCCAATGCAAAACCAGTCCAAAACCAAGACAATTGTATTCTGCTTAGCACTAATTTGGCTAGAAAAATAATAATAGTAATAGTGGTAATTTCAAATTAATTTATGTGCATACTCATCTAATTTTGTTGGAATCTGTTTTGTGCCAGTGCTTCTGGTAAGATTTCAGAACTTGCATCTTTAAAAAGAAAAAAACATGTCCAAAATGAATTTATTTAAATGATCAGAAGTACAATTGTAACAGCCTGTCTGCATTATTTGCCCTTAATGAGAACAAACTGTCATTGGCATCGTTTCCAGGCAACTACCAAGGAATTCTTAACCTTACACAGAGGTCTTACAAACCACACATTATGCCAGGTAAAGCATGTCTTTGAAATGAAACTAGCTCAAGAGATCACATAGAAACTGTTTATTTAGTCTTATTTTTAATTAGTTGTTTTTCTTATTTTCAGAGCTATTATTTTCCTGTCAAAAACTTGCTTTCCTTAACTATTAAAATCAAATAAAACATATTTTTCACATTCTATTTTAATATTTACCAAGCCAAGAAGTACTCTAGGCTACAGTGGTTACTGTGGGGTCATTTGAAAAGATTTTGACAGTTTGAGAGTGTTCCCTCTTGATGAAAATGGGAAGAGCCAGTGAGCAAAATAAGATGGGCAGTTTTAGAGGCTTCCATGGAGACTGGAGACTCGTTATGCATCATGCATCCTGCAAATACCCATCTCTCTTAACAGAGTACAGCCTGAATAAATAAGAAATTGATGGAGAAATGAAGGTACAGTAATGAGAGGCACAACTTGCAACAGGAGACTCTCCACCCAAGTTCCAAACAGTGTCTCATGAACTGAGGGAAGTGTCAAAAATTAATCCAGTCTGGAAGTGACTGAAATTACTTTTCACTTATTAAATGAAAATACATATAGATGGTATTGACTGTTACTGTGCTTTATGTTTGGCAGCATATTAAATCAATTTTTGTGGTTATATTAGAATTTGATCATCAACATATTTTCTATCTGTGCTTCTAAATGGTTCTTGATGACTAAACTGGCAAATAGTTGGAACCTTTTTTGGCAATTCACTAAAGTTTACATTTTTTCATCACAACACTGTTCACTTTGAAAGCTGTTACTACTTGGTGCAAAGAACAGATAAACCTATAAAATAGAATGCAGTGAACCTGCTTTTTACAATCACAGTCTAAGGATGGCTCACCCATCTCTGCTCAGGGTGCTTTGAGCCTTCACTAGGAAGTAAGGGGAGAGGAACACACACAGGCTTTCACAAGTGGCAAGTATGACTTTGCTGGGCCAAGGAGGTGCTCTTTCTCTCAGTGAGTTCTTGGTATAAAAAAAGAGTACAAAGGAATGGGGAAACATAAAAAAAGGGTACAAAGGAATGGGGAAGCTTTGTGGAGCATTGCCACAGCATCCTTGATTATACCAGTGGATCCTAAAGTAAAAAATTCAGTGAAACACCTTTCATTTTTCCATTCAGCGAGCCTGAACATTCCCCTTAACTTTTGTGTTGGTAGTGGGAAGGTAGATAGCTTTCTCATGCAAGGTGGCACCCTTTCTGTCTGCTGAGGATCATCTGGTCTCCAAATCCCTGGCTGAAGTCAGCTGTCATGACGTTGTAGCTTGGACTAACACCTATCTATATATCACATCACCACTTGGCCTGTCATTTTTTTCCCCACACGAGGGTTGGTAAGGCAAACAGGGTAAGTGGTATTTAGTATTCCAACAGCACCAGTAAAAGCTCCAATATGTTTTCTTACCCAGTTCCCTCAGCCTTCAGGAGATGCAGAGGAAAACTGGATAAACGTTCACAAGAAGATATTCTTGTTGATAGTCATGGATCAGTTATAATAATTGGCATGCTTTTCTAATGAGAAGATTTTCTAGTGGCAACAAAGTTCCCAAAACCTGAAGCCAGAGCAGCGCTGCTCTCTTGACCTCTGCGGAGACAGGTTTGTGGTCTTATCTGTGACAATACATAGATATGATGTCTTTTTTCTTCTGCCAAAAGAAATTCTTGTAAGGCCTGAACGGCATGGCCTAAACTGAGAGAGAGATTTGTCACTTTTTTGACAATAATTCACATAGACTCCAAAATAAATGTACTTCTGAGCAGTGACTCCATGAACAATAAAGCAAACTCTCTCGACTACCTACCAGCCCATCCATCTTTTTAAATCATGTCAGCAGGCTTCAAATTGTTCACTAAGCTTTATTGTTTCATAGAGAAGGAAATAATTTGTGGTGAAATACACTGAGCCGTTGAACTTTGCGATTGTTTATTACTTGGTCTTGATTTCTTGCACATTGCTGCTTCATCATTTACCTATCATTTGCTTTGGGTGACATGGTTTGTCCTCTCTTCAAAACTATCTGGATTGCACAGGTAAACTTGTAAACTCAACTACTTAGCCTTTCTGCTTGTAATAACATCTACTTACTCTTTGTAAAATCTGCAATAGTGCTGTGGATGGGATTTTGTTGCAGGCAAGATGTGAATTCTTTCTTCTATCAAGAGAAACAGGTGTATGCAGCCTGATGTGAAGGTTGCTGGCTTTTGTTTGGACTGGAAAGCTGATGAACAGACTTTTTAGAAAGCAAGAAGGTATGTACAACAAAGCAGATGGATAGAAAGTGGTTGGCATGGCAAGTAGCTAGGCTTTGTGCCATAAGTGACATCTCAGGATATAAGAACTGTTGAGATATGGGTCATTTTTGTGGCATGAGAGAAAGAGAGGTGACTGCATCTGAGCTAAGTCTGCTGTTGTTTCTCCTGTGTTGTTATTGCTGTTATAAATGGGTGCCCTAATTAGAACTGAGGGAATTTATGGGCAGATATGAAAATGTGGTTACCATAGTTACCAGGTGCTCCAGCTCAGTCAGGAAATGTGGCTAATATAATGTATTTTTGCAGGAGGGATAGTGAGGGGACAAAAATCTTTAAAAATGTTCAAATAGAAAAATCGTGTTTGGCCATAGGAATGCTCAATGATCCATGCTGTTATGACAGAGCTGGAGAAATCCCATCTTCTTCATGTCATTAAGATCAAGGGCAACTGCTGTGTGCTGAATCTCTAATAAAAAAATGTAAAATTCGGTGCTTCAGACCTGCCTTTCTTTGTAAAGGTGATTACGTAGATGTCCTTCCTCCATAAATTAATACTTTTAGACATACTCTGTTCACAATGCTGGTTTTCTTTTTGCTGCAAGAACACATAACAAATCCTTTGCCTGGTGATAAGCTTCTCCCTGATTGCCTAGGCTAGTTCCACTCTTTGAATTTTGGATTGAGCAGGTGGCTTGAGCCAAGTTTTTATGCTTTGGCGTTTTACCGAGCCACAGCTGCCAGACTGGGTGAGCTGTGAAAACACTGTTCTGTAGAGCTTGGCTATTTATCTTAGCCACATCTTTAATGCCAAAACAGTCCAGGAGCATCTAGCTCTCCTGTGGTCTATCAGCCTTGAAATAGGGCCATGGCTCAGACTGAAGAGCCAACAGAAGCAATTTTCTTCTGTACAGTTTCTATGCATTTGCTCTTGCTGAAGTTTTTTTGAAGAACAGTTTATGTGGCAGCCTGAACAGCAGTCTATCTGTCTATTTTTCCCTTTGGAAAACAAAATCCAAGAACCCTTCTGTCTTTCAGGACCCAGAAAATATTCTTTTTCTCTGATAGCTGAGATGGTATTACAATACTGTGGACAAGATTTACCACTAGAAGTCAGTAAGACAGATTAGCAGCCTGCCAAGTTTTCTGGGTTAGCATGGAGTACGGGCTGACAAGCCTGATCACTGAGGTTGGATAATTACATACCTCATTTTCACTCCTCATGTTAGCACCAGGATAAACAAGACTAATTTTGAAAAACAATAAAGCTAGCTGGGAAATGATCTCTCAGCTCGAAAAATGTTCAATATGTCAACACTTTGTCACTTGACCTCAGCTGCAGATAAGAACCCTGCAAAGTCCTCCCTTATATCTCTTAACTGCTTTCTCTCATATTTCTTAGGCCACATGGATTCTTCAGCTGGAAGGTGGAGTTGTTATGAGTGATGTTTACAAGATCTAGCCAGTTCATGCTGTAGATGTACTTGAAGATCAGTGATTCTGAAAACCACTGTAAGTTTGGGATATGGTTGTTTATACACACAGAATGATCTTGACATGGCCAAGAGCTGTGCAGGGCTCCTGCAGTCATGGTAAGGACCTTGTGCAATGCATAAGAGGTTCGAGAGATTATAGAGTGACTGTCCCCCTTCTGAAAATTTCTTGAAGAAATGAGCTGAGGCACCCTCAACTATCCTTTTCTGCAGTCTGCCCCCTTGGATATATAGTTATAGAATTATTTTGCCAATTTTAACCAAATTTAACTCAAGAGTACACAGAAGTAATTAAGCTCCTTGGATAAAGGCAATCAGATGTTAAGAGAGTGAGATCCAGTGTTGGTCTCACCAAAATGACACCCCTGATTGCAGCGAAGCAACGCTGTGCAGCAGCATCGTGACAGTAAAAAAACGTACACTTTATTAGACATCAGTTAATTCAGCCAACAGGGTGGAACAATGCAGGAGTGCAAATTTATAATGACATTACATCTCATTGAATAATGAGTTGCTTTCAGAAGAGATTATAAAAAAAACAAGAGAAAATATCTTAAAATAATATTATATACCACCTACAACAATATAATAACTATGAAGTAATACATTCAAGTGAACTGTGAAATCAGGCATTCACTTAGGGGTACATCATAGAATTTCTTCTGAAAGAGGCTTCCTTTAAAAAGAAGAAAAAAGTTGAATGCTATTTTATAAAAGACTTGAGAGGTTTGTGGGAACATACTCAGCATGTGTGTCATTCTACTTAATTCATGTTCCTAAGGAAGACCTGTAGTGTCAGTAAAGGCTGAGGAATGACCAGATTGAGAACAGCCCTGCCAAGAAGGACTTGGGGGTGCTGGTTGGTGAGAGGCTGGAAATGACCCAGCAATGTGCACTTGCATCCCAGAAAGCCAATCGTGTCCTGGACTGCACCAAAAAGCAGAGTGGCCAGCAGGGCAAGGGAGATGATTCTGCCCCTCTTGTGAGACTCTGCCTGGAGTATTTCATCCAGCTCTGAAGTCCTCAGTACAGGAAGGACGTTGACCTGTTGGAGTGGGTTCAGAAGAGGCACACAAAGATGATCAGAGAGCTGGAGCACCTCTCCTATGCAGACAGGCTAAGAGAGATGGGACTGTTCAGGTTGGAGAAGAGAAGGCTCTAGAGAGACCGTACAGCAGCCTTTCAGTACTTCAAGGGAGCTTTGAGAAAGACAGGGACAAACTTTTTAGGAGGGCATGTAGTAATAGGACAAAGGGTAATAATTATACACTAAAAGAGGGTAAACTGAGAGTAGTTATAAGAACGGTATTTTTTATGATGGGGGTGGTGAAAACCACTGGCACAGGTTGCCCAGAGATGTGGTAGATGCCCCATCCCTGGAAAAATTCAAGATCAGGTTTGGACAGGGCTCTGAGCAACCTGGTTTATTTGAAGATGTCCCTGCTCATTGCAGGGGAGTTGGACAAGGTGGCTTTTAAAAGTCCCTTCCAACCCAAATTATTTCACGATTCTCTGATAATAATATGTTATTTGCCAGTGGAGCAAATTGCTCTGCCCTTGTCCACTGATGGAGTCACTCCATCACAGAAGGCTACTGGGTTGGTCAGGCAGGACTTATCCTTGGTGAATGGCTGTCCCAAATCACCTCTCTGTCCTCCATGTGTCTTAGCATAGCTCCTAGGAGGACCTGTTCTGTGATCTGCCCAGGCACAGAGGTGAGGCTGACAGGTCAGTAGTTCCCAGGGCTCTCCTTTCTACACTTTTTAAAGATGAGTCCATTTCCCTTTTTCCAGTCATCTGGGACTCGATCTGACTGTCATGACTTTTCAAATGTCACGGAGAGTGTCTTGGTAACTACACCATCCAGTTCCCTCGGGATTCTGAGATGCATCTCAGTGGGTCCCATAGACTTGTATACATTCAGATTCCTCAGGAGGTCATGAACCTGAATTTTATTTTCAGTGGGAATGTATATCAAAATATTTAACTTAGTGCTCATTAAGATTACTGTCTGCTTAGAGTCTGCTGTAAGCAGTAGCCAGTGGTGTCTGTAACGGGTTGTGCAGTTACTCCTTTGGACCACAAACTAGCAAACCTTCCCCTGTGTGTGCAAATCAGATTAAAATGCAGCAATATAGGGGCCTCTAGAACACAATACCAGATAAAACATAAGCATCTCTGTAAAATGTTTTCTACCTCTTTGGAAATGGAGGAATTGAGAAAAGATTGGTGGCTACCATCTATGGGGATTAATTTTTCAGTCACAGTTGTGTTTTGTGGTGGTTTTATGTACATGTTATAAGGACAGGACAGTATAGGATGGTGATCCTTAAAGAATAGGACAGCTTTTCAAGGCTTAAAGTTGGAGAAAGCAAATGGTGGATGGCATGTGAGGAAGTGAGCACTGTCAGAGCTCCCATCAGCCGTGGGCAACATCTGCGCTAGTAGATTAAACAGTAGCAGAGAGCAGGTTTTGGTTCTCGGGCCAGCTGGCAGGACTTGACCTTGTCCATACTGTTAAACTTCTTCAGCTGAGCTGCATGCCCACATGGAAACTGCCTGTTAGACATAGTTCCTGGGTTGTGCTAATGGCAGAATTTGGGAAATGCTTTGTTGGCAGAGGCAACAGCGTGCTGGAGCCGATCAGCAGATGTAGCATAACCGACTGTCAGGCTCCTGTGTGCAGGAGTGGTTTCTGGCACAGTGTGTTTGACTTGTCTAGCTTCAGCCCTTCAGTCTACCCCAGATTCTTGTATTCACAGTCTGTTATTTCTGAGGTCAGAATTATCATATGTGCAAAAATCTGGTGAGGTGAGAGAAGCACTTAGTGTTTGAAAGTGCCTTAAGCTCTTCCCTGACTTTCTGAACCTGACTTAGGCAAATGTTCATTAGCCTTATTAATGACAAGAGATGCCGATGGAGCCAGGAAGTTGTTTTGCAACAGTGACAACTCCTATTCTGTGAGTCAGACTTGTGTCGCTAAGCTGTGACCCTTTGGAGCTGGCAGCTCCTCTGCCATTGGGAAATGGCAAACGCTTACAGGTATTGTGAAACAGCATCATCAAGCAGACAGCTTCTGTTTGCCCCAGTCAAACAGTTGTCTTTCAAGACATGTCCTAGATTTTAACCTATTGAACAAGAACACAGCAAATCAAATGGAAAACACATGGTTCACTGCTCTCAGTTTTGATAGCATCAGGAAGGTCAATCAAAGATTAATGGGTGTAACTGTTTTCTAAGCCCATCTTTAATGCTTTTAGCTTGGTTTCCAGTGGAAGTAGAGTGTATGTAATAATCCTCTTCTGGATTTTTTTCCTTACCAGTAATTCTTAATCTGAACAAATCTGACAAGTATGTTAATTCTTACAAGTTTTTTTCTATCCAAGTATAGGAGAGAGTCTCTGTCAGTGAGGAAAAGTGGTCTTTAGGCTCAACAAAAGACAAGAAGGAAGAGCAATTCTATAAACATTAGAGCTGAAGGAAGAGCTGCATGCTGAGTTTTCTCTCTCAGCAGAGATGTGTAATAAGGTAAGTCTCAAAAACTGCCTTTTAGTTACTCTTCATGACATCTTTTTTTCAGACGAAGCTTTGCAAATGGGACAAGGTTAATAAAAGCTGCTTGGGAAGGTGAGGGCTGATGTTTGCAACTCTGCCTTTGTAGATAAGAGGGTAGTTGCTTGAAAAGGAGAGTGGCACCATCAGGCTTTGCTATCTGGAAGGAGCACTGCTCAAACCCAGCAAGGGGCAAAGAGATCCAGTTGCTTGGTTCTGCAAAATGCCATGTGCTCAGAAAACTGTGCATGCTGCAACTTGTTCTTAGTGGTAACAGACAAGAACAAAGAAATGTGTTTTGCCCTGAATTGGATATATTAATACACAATATTTTGAATGTGCATTGTCATTTCTGTGACTTTTTGTGTTTATTTTAGAATAACAGCCTAAATGCAAGGCCATGGTGACAGAGCTGCATGCAAAACCTCAGACAGGTTTCAGGAAGGAAGAGGGCAGTAGTCAGAGGTGTGGGTTCATGGTATGCATTTTTTTTCTAAATTTTCTCTTTTGTTTCTCTCCACGTACGTCTCAGCTTTTTCAGTGCCTCCCAACCTTCTTCCAATTCTTCCTTTTCCTGCAGACCCCTTTGCAGCTCACTGTATTTTTTTCTCCCCTCCCTTCCTCCCCATTAACTTGTTACTCCAGATAAATTTCATTTATCTGTTTTGAGCCTTCTTGCTCCATTTAACTCTTGCCCCCATCCCCCCATGTTTTGTTATCTTTGTCTCTGCTGATACTGCCTAAATTCAAGCATGATGACTCTGGTGGACAGCAGACATCCCTTGGTACTGAAGAGACACTTCCTTTGATGGCGACTACAGACCAAGCTTGAGTATCTGTATTCCAACTAAAACAATACTGCATCTTTCCCTGATCATGGCCTGACTTTTCTGCAGCCCTAAGGCGGATGGACCATTGGGTGCCATTAGGAGCAGTGGTCATTAACTGGAAATAACAGAACTGAACTCTGGAGCAGCACTATAGCTACCCAGTGCCATTTGACACATGCATGTGTATTTGCAGTGCTGAACCCAGGAATGCTAATGGTGCTCACATCACAGAGAGGCAGTGAAAATGAGCACTTGCTCTCAACTATTTCAGTTTGCTATTATTTTGGACCATTGACTGTGAATGAAGTTCAAGCCAAATTGAACACCAATCACCTAGAACTGCATGTAAAAGGCCTCAGATAAATTAGCAGTACAGCCACTAACCTCTCACAGCTTAAGGGAGCCATCATTGCATATCTGCCCCTAAATGTCAATACTGCTCTTCCTGCCTCCACGTTGCTGTACATTTGAGAGCACATAGCCTTGGCAATGCTGGATTCCCATGCTCAAACTCTGGCTGTATGGATTGCCTTCCTGTATGGCATTTTGTAAGCAAGCCAAGCAACTGCTGAAAACTAATAAGACTTGTGACAGTGGGGCTGATGTTTGTTTTGTCCCCAGTGGCATGCAGGTAGTGATGGGGAGACTCTTCTGCATTGTCCTTCAGGTGACCTTTCTCCTTCACAAGGGAGAAAGGCTTGTTCCGCTGGGTACACATCAGCAATTGCAGGAGGGCTCTGAAATTACAGGCATCAGCCACAAGTACCCCACTTCAACCCATTATTCTGGTGGGGCAGGGAGGGGGGGTGGGGAGGGCACAGAGTAAAAAGAAATGCAGGAGCTTGCATGGGAAATCTTAAAGAACTACTTGGCTTCTGTTCCAGGCCCCAGAGCTGCATGGCTTTGTGTGTCTGTCAGTAATCAGGAGCGGGAAAGAGCCATTTCTCACTAATTGTCCCTCTAATTTTCCTTAATAGAGGAAATGGCTCTTTTTGTGGACATTTCTCTCTGATGGGCAGGTTAGTGCTAGGAAAGGCTGCTTTGGGCATCCTGTGCAGCGCTTCAATGAATGGGAGGAAAAGTGCCTCTGGCTGTATGGCATTTATTCATTGCCTCCTCCTTGAGAGGGAGGTTAGTGTATCATAGCATGATTAAGGGCAAGAGAATCTTACCCTAAATCAGAGAAAGCTTGGAAAGAAATTAAAATTTACTTCCTCAGGCCACATATATTTATTTTCTTACTGCTGCCTTTCCTCCATCACAGAGTTCTAACATTGTTGGCACGTACAATTTAATGGGTACACCAGGGCCAGCAGTGTGATGGATTTCAATGTCACAGAGAGAGTACTGAGTGAAGTACATAGGGGGAAAAAAAAAGAAAAGAAAAGATCCTTGGATTTCATTGCACAAATAAATGTCAGAATGAAACAGGTCTGGCATGACTTCAGCTCCCTGCTACCCAAAGTCAATCACACTGAAATGCTCATATAAGCAAGAAATACTGTACTACTCTGGCACGGGTGAAATATAGGGTCTAGAACAAACCTTTTTGACTACTTAAATGCTGCTTAAAACTTAAGAATAGACATAGCAGTACTTCACTGGAGTCTGGGACTTTTCACCCAACCTTTTAGCAAGGGTTAACTGCAGGTTATCAAGCCTGGGTTGGAGTGCTGGGTCTGATGCTGTGCTGTGGGACCCCAGCTGAAGCTTTCTTCACCCCCTTTAAGTCCTGTGAATTGAACATAAGGGGTGTGTGCCTTACCCTGTGCCAGTTTTTCAGCCTATGCTTTTTGTGCAACACAGGTCCATATTTCCCACAGCAAGCCTGGGTGTCCCAGCTATTACAGCTAACCCATTGGAGAAAAAGAGCAGGAGCATATCTCTCAAAGGAAAGGCAAAGATGGCTTGTCACCTTCGTGTGTTGCTGGCTGAGATGGAGGTAAGGGTATGGTCATAGAATTTAGCAATGTGTAGCAAATTCAGATCATATATATGATATGATATATATACAGATACACCTCCAGATGGGCTGCTTGCAGTGGTGCTGTATAACAGAAGCTCAGGTTAGCTCCCCTCAGTAAAGACTTAGCCTGAACTTACTTGGCTTAGGAGACCAGCTATTGCTGTTTTATGGCTTTTACTGGTAAACCAGTAAGTAGAAAAAAGCTGGGTTTGCTTTGTTTCACTCCTTTTCCCCAACACTTTCCACAGGTAGGCTCTTTTCTCAATTGGAGCATAACTCTACCTCTTTAAGGTAAAAGAAAACGAACACAGATTTAGGAGCATGAAAAGTCTTTCTCTGCACAATAGATGTCCTTTAAGACATAGTCTTTAGTCATAGAAACATAGAATATTTAAGTTGGAAGGGACCCACTAGGATCATCAAAGTCCAACTCCTGGCCCTGCACAGGACAACTCCAAGAGTTGCACCATGTGCCTGAAAGCATTATCCAAATGCTTCTTGAACTGTGTCAGCCTTGGCATTGTGACCACTTCCCTGAGGACCCTATTCCAGTGCCCAACTACCCTCTGGGTTAAGAACCTTTTCCTGATGTCCAAGCTAAACCACCCCTGACACAACCTTGGGTCTGTCACTTCGTCACCACTGAAAAAAGATCAATGTCTGCCCTTCCTCTTCCCCTCACAATGAAATTGCAACAGCAATGAAATCTTCTGTCAGTCTCCTCTTCTCCAGGATGAACAGAACAAGCACCCTCAGCCTCTCCTCATACGGCTTTCCTCAAGGCCCTTCACCATCTTCATTGCCCTCCTTTGGACCCTCTCCAATAGCTTTATATCTTTCCTATATTGCAGTGCCTCAAACTGCCATGATATTCAAGGTGAGGCCACGCCAGTGCAGAGCAGAGCAGGACAATCACCTCCCTGCACTGGCTGGCAATGCTTTGCCTGATGCCCCCCAGGACAGGGTTGGCCCTCCTGGCTGCCAGGGCACTGCTGACTCATATTCAACTTGCCATTGAGCAAGACCCCTAGGTCCCTTTCCATGCACTGCTTTCCAGCATCTCATTCGCAGATCTGTACATAGATCCAGAGTTGTCCCATCCCAGGTGCGGAATCTGGCACTTGCCCTTGTTATTGATTGTCCAGCCCTCTAATTAATCTAGATCTGTCTGCAGGGCCTCTCTGCCTTTTAGTTAAAATATTGCTTGTTACAGCACAATCCTTTGTGACTGTAAAGTCTTTCCAGAGCCTGCAGTTGTTGGAGGGCAGGTATCAAGCAAAAAGCACAACGCAGCAAAATATTCATTAAGAATCCTGGCAAGAGTACACTTGTGGTCAGGTCTAGATAACAAAGATATTTTTTTCCTTCATTAGTTCCTTCATTTCTGTAGGCATTACAAGGTGGCCTAGTACATCCACTGTTGTCTGGAAATAGTCTAATCTTTATTTGCCAAAATGACAGTTTAAAACTAGAAACTAGCCTAAGAGGCATCACGTCAGTTGGACAAATAATCATAACAGTTTCCATGTCTCCTGCAAGGTTTTTCTTATTTAAAAAATAATAATAAAAAAGCTGAAAGCAAGCATTGAATCTTTGTGTAACCCAGTGAGTGCTCAGACAATAAAATTGCTTTATATGTGTCTCTCTCTTACCCTTATCTTTCTTCAAAGTATCAAAAGAACAAGGCAATAAAAACAAATACTTTATAGAGTGGTAACCTCTGAACTGAACTGTTTTAACTGAGGACCATATAATGTAACACAACATGATGCTGCTCTTTCTCTCACTGATGCCAGGCTGAAATTTAAGGTGAGGGTTGTGTCCTGAATGCAGCTTTTGAGCTGCTACTTGAAAATTTTGTTTAGTTAATGTGGTACAGACGTCTGGAGTTACTTGTATGGTGATGCCCTTAGGAGTTGTTTCAATTAGAATACTACAGTATAAAATCAAATCATTAACGATTTGGGATGGAAATCTCAGCTCTTAAATAGTTTATTAGTACAAAACCTTAACGTAGAACAAAACTGTATGAATAACATGGGGGTGGGGTTATGTTTACAGGAAAAAAAAAGGGGGAAAAAAGATAATTATAATCTCTAATTGTTCTTATTGAAAGAAAAGAAAATCCCAGCATGTTAAAAGAACTTTATTTGTCATAAATCACTGAAATTTTTAGTTTTAAACATAGCATTTTCCTTGAAATTGAAATTCTATTTACAGCGATAAAAAGGGTTAAGTGGAGAATAACCTCCTGACTCTTCAAATATTTCTGAAAAACTGGGCACTTGCAGTACTCACTCACTCCTCTTTTCCTCCCTCTGACTCTAGTTTCAGTCAGCACCGTCATGAGTTTGCCACGTTGGCTGTATGGGGCACCGGAGAGGGTCTGGCACTTTTAGGAAAAGCATGGCATCTCTCAGATGGCATCCATTCAAAAGTGCTTATGATCACCTGGTCATACTTTAAAAGTAATTATCTTCTCAGTTTCTTAAACTGTACACTTAATTCTTCTTGTTCTTTCCTTAGGAAGATAATTATCCATTAATAATGGATATCCATTGTGTACACTGTATAGGGACGTAGCAATAGCCTCCCATGAGGTCATGAAATCCTTCATAAAAAGTGTTTGACCTCAAGCCATTTGATATGTTTTGCTAGGATTGCTCTTTGCTGTCTAGGTGAGTTTCTGTAACATCATTGCTGCTGAATCCCTGAATGCCTCAAACATGGTGCTCTAGGACATGAGACTGAGGGGATATTTCATGTTCTTCTGGAAGCTGTTTTGGTGTGATTTACCCATCTCCGCTATTTTATGATCCTGTGCATAGGAAAAGAGGTTGATGGTAGCACAACTTAAGAAAAATATAGGTTCTTCAGTAGTGCCCTTCAGCATTGGGCACCAGTAAGACTGAGGACATTTCCATGGACTTGCTAACAAATTACCTTCAGGGGAGAGACATGTTATGCCTGTGTTTCTGTTCTTCACCAGAGGAGAAACTTTAAGCTTGTTTGTTGTGATTTTTTTTTGCTGTTTTTTGGTTGGGTTTTTTTGTTTGCTTGTTTTTTTAATCAGAATTTGGATAGAAAGTACTCTGGCATAAACATCAAGCTAGAAGGAGGTTTTAGGGTGGTCCCTTATGGTTCTTATATTTCCAGCAGAATTTTTTAGCAGAGATGTCAACTGCCTCTGGGGCAAAAAGCACAAAGTTAGGACGTGACAGTACTTAGTTTGCAGCTGATCTTAGGTCTCTCCTCTGATAATGAAAGTCAGTGACCTTTCCACATTTTTGGTTTCATTAGATGATTCTCAGTGGCCTAGGATGCAGGCTTAAAACCAGCAATTCCCTAGAAATAGAAAGGTTCTATTTGTCACCCAGATGCAGCTCTAGCAGTAGCTTCTTTGCATTTGTTTTGTTGAGAAGATGACATCTTCACATGAGAACAACCACCTGGAAATGGTAGTGCAGGAAGGAATCAAATTTGCAGTTGGTACTTAGGGACAAATGTCAGTACAGGAACCTCTGTTTCACTGATAGCAAATGAAAGGTAAATATTGTGAGTGATGGGTTTATTTGAAGGGCTGAAATGAAGCTTTGTTCTGACTCTCCAACAAACCTTAATTTCCAGGCAGAAGAAACCTTTGCCCACCCCGAGTGGTGCACCAAGAGCAACTTAGGAGACTGTAAATAAAGTGAGCCTCAGAAGTGTGGTTTTGTCACTCATAGGTCCATTCCACAAAGAGGAACAGTAATCAGAAGGTGCTGCTGCTGATAGGGTGGCTTGTCTATGAGCATCTTATTACTGCCATTGCTGGATCCAGTGCTGATCTGTTACAGTCTTGCAAAGTTCTTACAGCAGGACCAGACTAGTGTGAGTGGCTTTTAAAGGAGATGTGATAGAGCAATAGCGTCTTTGTTTGGCATGTGTCTGTGGAACAGCTTGCATCCACAATCAGACCATTTAATTTACTTGCTTTCAGTCCATGTTCTCATCTCTTTAAAATGGGCACTATAATGCTGTCTCATTATGCACAGACTTTATGGGAGAGGTTCAGTAATCATTATGAAAAGGTCAGATGCTTCTGTGAAGGGCACCTATAAATGAGTCTATAAATAAATAGTCTGGAAGCCTTTAGGAGAGGCTAACAACTTATTTATCTTTTATCCTGCTGTTTTCAGGGGATGTATAAAAGCAGTAGCATACTGCTAATTAGTTTAATGCTCAAATTTTGGTTTGGGGGCACTGAGACACTGCTGGGTGTAGCAATCGGCTTGATACGAGACCTGACCAGTGCTCAGTTCATACTAATACAGAGTGTGGCTCCATGAGATCTGTGCGAAGCCTCGCTGGAGACCGCGTTTCTTAATTGTGAAATGGTTGTGTTTTATTGAGATGATACTCACTGCAAAATATATCATTGGCAAGCATGTGGCACTGTTTTTTTCCACTTGGCTTAAGGGAGAAAAGCGACTGTTGGTAATGCTTTTTATTGACTAATCTGAGTGCTGCTGGTTGTTTGGGTAATGTTCAATAGTGTCAAGTCTGGGCTTGAAGCTGTCTAGCATGAAGCTGGTTTCATTCCACACCCTAGTGATGTTTAAGACAGGTAGTAAGAAACACCTCGTTTGCTTCAAGGTCATTATACTTTTTATGAGAGGACACTCCTGATCTGCCTGTATACAGCGGGATGGATACTTTTGTTTGCCAGCTGCCTGTGCAACAGGTTTTGACTGCAACAGAAAGGTCTGTGGCAGAGCACAAGGACAAGCCCCAGTTCTGAGGGGTGGCAAGAGATGGGGGAAGTGAGGGCGACTGAGGGGATGAGCCTCTTTGAAAGGCAGCTTGGGCTTGGGCAGCTCATTTAATCGCTTCAGTAATGCTTAGCTTTATGTCACATGAGATTCAACCCTTCCAGCTTCAGAGAAGCCGACAGTCTCAATGTGAAGGTTTTCAGAGCCTCTGGCACCTGATCCTTAATATGCAGCTCCTTAGGAGATTCCATCCGACTCCTTGATCCCTGGCTGCAGACTGAAGCACAGAAAAGCCACTTTAATTTAACTGCAGGACATAGAGTGCCCCCTTCCTTTTCTCTCTGACCAAGGAGGCTGGAGTTATTAACGGAATTGAGCCCCAAAGCATCCTAGTGCTTCTGAATCCATTCTGCTTCAGGTTGCAAATCTGCTTAGTCCTCTGACTGTTTCCTGTGCCAGATACTTTAATGCCAAGTAAAGAGAGAAGAAGGCAGTTATTCATTGTCCTCCCTTCATCTGTCTTCTGAAATAATTCTGACAGGTTGGGTGTTTATTTTAATCTGGTTTAAATACCTGAGTTAAAAGACTGGCCTTTTTGTTTGACAGCCTGATCCCACCTGGGTTTGCTTTTATCGGCAGTCTGAATGCAGTAGGGCTCAAATATTCAGTTGCTTCATGACAAGCTCATTTCTACCTGCTGGGCTCTCACAGGATGGTACTGGGTGTTGCACTCTTTGCAGGTGGGATTTTAATGATTGCAATCTTTCATCTGTTGCAGCCTTTCCTTTCAGAGAGGTGGGAAACACATGTGTGTGTCCATGAAGAGAAAGAGCAGAGACTACTTTAAAAGGGAAATGCCCTGATGCACTAGAGAAAGAAGAAATGAACCTGCAGGCTTTGTTCCTCACTGCAAGATGACCCATCTTAGGAAGGTAGATTTGGTAAGTTTCTTAGTTTGTTCTCAGACCACTGTCTTTTCGTAGTATCTCAACATAGAAAATGTTCTTCTACTTTAGCATTTGTGCTGTTTTGATAAGGCTGGAAAGAGAATCAGCCTTTCTCTGATGGCACACTGAGCCCCTTCAGCCCAAGAACCAGGAGAACACCTGCTACAAAAACATAGAGACATTAGGAGCTACAGCAAAAGACACAGCTGAAAATGCCTTCAGAAGGGTTCCCAGCTGGTGCTAGAGGAAAGAATTAATTGATGTGTTAGCACATTGCAGGTTAGTCCAGCATCTGGCCAGCCTTCCTGAGCACTCAAGGCAAGCATGTGGTTGGGGTTCAGTTTCTACAGAGGGCAGTGCCTGAATTGAAGTAGCTGTATGTATTAATTGAGCCACATGGGAGCTATTCGATTGGCACATCCAGAAGGGCAGTATATTCAGTGTGACATCCAGCAATATGCTGGATTTCTCATTTTACTAGAAAAACATAGGGCTGAAAAGAGCCTAAGCTTGGTCCCCACCAAGCTGAGCACTGTTCACTGTGTGTTTCCTTTCAGTGAGATAAAGGACTCCATCTTAAGAATCACTTGGTCATTTGACCTCTGTCTTTTTCCCTGGAAGTCTTCCCTTCTTCACCAATCCCCTGCACCTCCATCCAAATCCTCTTCTCACAAGGGACCTCTCCATTTTACTTCGTGCTAATGTTCTGAGAATTGTTCAGACCTATATGAGCTTGGACAAGCTGAAGAAGAGCATGGATGGAGACTTTCTGGATAAATAAATCACCAGGTACCTTGGAAGCTTACAGCAGTTCTCTCCTCTCTTTCTCACATGCGTGTAGCCTGTTTGTCCTGCATCTTATTCTTAGCCCAGAGCAAGAGGGTAACTCCTCTTTGCAACTTTAATCATCACGGAGTATTGGATCTTCACTGTAAGGAAGCAATGTATTTTTGCAAGAAAAAAAAATGCTCTAATGACCATTAAAATAGACTTTACTGTCAAGCACAACAAAACATTTTTGTCAACCCAAGGCTGCTTTTCTTTGGAAATTTCTAATAACAGGGTTTGTAATCTTTGCTAGATGAAATATTGTCAGTCCTTCAGGCTCCATTTCAGGCATTAGTATGTGTGTAAATGAGAGTTTTCCAGACCAAGCCTCACACCATATAAAAGTGTACGGAGCCAGGGCTAGACAGGACATAGCATTAGCTAGTCTTTCATTTACAGTGTGTTATAGTTGTAGGGATCATTCATTCAAGCCCAAATTTTTGCTATTTTTTGTTACTGCCTTGGTGCTGCTGTACTGGAAAATTTTCAACTAAAAATTTTCCCTAAAGAACTACTGGGTTCATATGTATGTATGTAACTTCTCCCCCTAGTAAGTTAGTGAAATGAGAGTAGTTTCCTCAACACCTTTCTTGTGTGAAGTTTTCTTCCTGCAATACCAGCAAGACACTTGATCACTCTTCGTTTATGTTTCCCTCTTTCAAAAGAGGCATTAAAGTGTTGGCTCACTAGGCCAATTTGTAAGAAGGATAAATTCAGTTGTACACATAAAAATGGCAGATATTGAATGACAAAATGCTGAGCTATCTCTCTGTCCAGGCTATTGCTTGGATATGGGAGATGCCAAGCAGTTCCTATCAACCAAGGTATTCCCACAAAAATTATATTTTTTTTCTCAAGTAGATGATGATCACCTTGGGGCTGGCTGACATTTCTACTTGCAGTCTTTTTGTTTTTTTAGGAAAAAGAGTTCTTTTACATTTGCTGATGAAGGAGAAGTGGGGATACTTGTTCTACAAGTACCTGTTCTAGACAGAGTATTTCATCTCTATTTGTATTCCTTCTTTTGACAATGGCCACAGATATTTTTGTCTCATTATTCACAAACTTTGAAGGATTAAGTAAGCAATAATTGTGAACAGGACAGATTTCATATTTAAAGGTTCCATATCAACAAGGCGATGAATAAATAGGACAAATAGATTTAACCAAGGCTTAGAGTGTATTAACTTCATCTCATTTCTCATTAGTTTGGTATCGAGCTTGTCTTATAGTCTGCTGGAGTTGCACTGTATATAAAAATCTGCTCTTAAAAGCAAGTTGATAGTTTCTGGGATTTATAAATATTGATGGCTGAATGTGCCTTCCACTTGTGTCATGACATTTCACACTGGAAAAGAAGAAAGTTGCAGCAGCTGTGCAGCATCCCTAGATCCCTTGTTAGCAGCCTTTTTTCCTCCACTGTTCAGCCTTTCTTTTTCACCCTCCTGAGGACAGAGACATCCTCCTTTTTTTGTGGGTTTGAACCTACTTGGGAAATAAACATTCTGTGAACAAAAAGGCTAATACCCACCAACTGTTAAGAGGCTAACTGTTAGTTTTATGCTGCTTGGTTAAAAACCTCACCTCTTACATGTGCCTCTATGCTGTGCCCTCAGGCACAGTCAGAGGTTATGCT